>NC_069110.1:1983329-2202756 GCF_947172395.1 Bicyclus anynana
TTAATTCTCTGCGTGTGTGAAGTCTGCCAATCCGCATTGGGCCAGCGTGGTGGACTAATGGCCTAATACCTCTCATTCTGAGAGGAGACTCGAGTTCAGCAGTGAGCCGATTATGGGTTGATAACGTTAGCAGACTTACTTTCAGCGTATTAATTATTGGGCTAATTAGTTTATAATCTGCTCGCAGCCCGTCTTCTGAGGTATGAAGAAAAATCTTTTTGGACTAACGGGCTCGCTACACACTGTACGAGAGATAATTGTCCTACCGAGTGGTAGATAATTGTCCTACCGCAATTATTGCCTCTCGTCCTGTGCACCGCTTCCTATTTTGTCGATTTTGACGGGGTGACGCGATTGTTTGAGCGAGAAGAGCAGCGTGGTAGAAAGGGCAACATTGGAGAGAAGCATAGTGTGGCTGCAGCATAAGTGTTTTGCCGCAACAAGTTTTGAAAAACAAACACAAACGTGTTTCAGTGCAAATTTGTGTGATAATTGAGACGTCACACAAACATCTCGTCACGATATCACAGGGGTTCACTTGCGAATTGATCTGTCAATAAATACGCTTCGATTCAGCTGTATCACTCCTCGAAGTTGTTTTTTAGTCTGGTGGTTAGCCTCTGCAGATTATGAGGTCCTAGTCAAAGACGAGCCTGGAACGGGCTGTGAAATGTTGAGCTTTGTTCATAAGCAACACATAAGCATATTAAGCTGTCGGTCCTTGTCATTTAATATCATTAAATTATTCGTTACAGTCCAACACTATCATTCTAAATCCGCATTGGGGCAGCTCGGATTTATCGGATCGGATAATTGCCCCTCCTGTAAGGCGAGAAGTCTGGTCCCGTAAGGGGGCGTTCTAGTATTTACAGTGCTTTGTAACTGAACAAAATCAAGTCGCATCTTCTGAGAATGTAGAAAATTTCCAGTATAGCTATCTGCTACTAATCTCTTAAACCTTATCATTCAATGTTATTTGTTGCTCAACCAGCTGACCACTATTTTATTATTTTGGTCTTTATTATCAGCTTATTAAAATAAACATCAAATTGATTGACAAAATGTCATTTACCAACTGTGTGATAACCAACAGCACCAGATGACATTTGTCAAAGATAGTGAACAAACCTGCTGAATTAAACAAAAACATCTCTATCGTCAAAATACCATCTCCTTTTGTTTTCCGATACTCTATAATAATTGCAGTAAGAACTAAAATGTGATAAAATTAACCAATGGAACGAGTATGTTTTTTAGATCACACTATTGAAACAAAACTTCTTTAGCTCTTCCTCTCAGCGTCCGTTCGCCTCGCACACTTACACTTTTCGTAATGCATTAACCAGGCTACTCCCATTAAGTTAAGTTCGTAAAAGAGATTTTCTTCAAAAAACAATTAAGCGTGTAGTTGTCTCGACTAGTGACAGAAGGGCACGTTTTTTGCACAATGGATCAGCCTGACTGTCCAACACGGAAATGCAGCCAGTCTTCTTTCCATTCCATATAGTGGCATTCCGCGTGGCGCAGTGGGCAGTGACCCTGCTTTCTGCATCCACGGCTGTGGGTTCGATTCCCACAACTGGAAAATATTTGTGTGTTGAACATGGGTTTTTTACAGTGTCTGTGTGTATTTATACATTATATAAGTATTTATATGTAATATATAAATGTATATGAATATTATAATATCAACTTACTTAGTACCCATAACACGCGATTTAAATAGGTAGATACTGAAAGGATAAGGTTTGTTCACACGGACAATCATTGTGTCAGCGTGACCTTAGAGCTCTTACGATGTATGCAGTATGTAGTTACATATAATGATTACTTATTGAAATTTAAAACTATCTAGGTGCACCTAATTACCTACCTCCTCAAGTATCATCGTCACTCGTGTAATACAATACCTTCTCGGCTTATAAAATCTAACTGAATTTGTTTGCCTGTTTGTTTATATTATACTAGCAGCCCCCCCGCGGTGTCACCAGCGTTGTTCCTGCTCCAATCTATGTTAATATTATAAATGCGAAAGTAAGTCTGTCTGTCTGTCTGTCTGTCACCTTTTCACGGCTAAACGGCTGAATTGCTAAAAATGTATTTTGGTATAATGGTAAATTAAACCTTGGAGCAAAACATAGGGTACTTTATGACCCTAAAATAAAAATAGAAGGGGGTGCAGTAGGGGTTGAAAGTTTATAAGGAAAGTCCTTCCTTTTAAATTTAATTTAAATTATAAAAAAATATGAATGTGATTCAAGAACTTTAAAAATTCAACCCCTTAAGTGGTGAAAAAGAGGTTGAACATTAACATTGATTTCCACGCGGACAAAGTCGCGGGCGTCCGTTAGTACAAGGATAAAATAAAACCTATGACACTTTTTCAAAATCGTTCAGTGGATATTGCCATATACAACTTCACAAACTTACAAATTTTATCTCTTTATAATATTAAGTATGGAGCCGTGATAGCCCAGTGGATGTGACCTCTGCCTCCAATTCCGGAGAGTGTGGGTTCGAATCCGGTCCGGAGCATGCACCTCCAACTTTTCAGTTGTGTGCATTTTAAGAAATTAAATATCACGTATCTTAAACGGTGAAGGAAAAACATCGTGAGGAAACCTGCATACCAGAGAAATTTCTTAATTCTCTGCGTGTGTGAAGTCTGCCAATTCGCATTGGGCCAGCGTGGTGGAATATTGGCCTAACACCTCTCATTCTGAGAGGAGACTCGGGCTCAGCAGTGAGCTGAACATGGGTTGATAATGATAATATTAAGTATAGATTACCCAGTTTCAGCTGAATGAACACGAACTACCTTAGGTCCATGATACCAAAGGATCCCGGCAAATTCCCGACAGAAGCGACAGTCAAAGTTTACTTGAATATTTACATACTTACTGCTGGCCTATTCACTAGTTTGGTCTTCATTAACAACCAACATCAAATCAATTGAGAGATATACCTACTGAATGATATCTACAAAGGTTTGTCTGTAGGCACCGGATCACATTTTGTTAAGTACATAGAATCTAAAATTCGTAAAAAATATACCAACTAACATACGTCAAAATTACAGAATTAGCACATTAGGTTGTAAATGTCATTCGGTGCCTACTGTCACCAGCTGGTCCCTTGAAACGTGCCACACCTCCTAAAGTCTTATTAGCCGATAGACGTCCACTGCTACACACAGGCCTCTTGCATGGACCTCCAAGCACAACGATCTCGAGCCGCCAGCATCCAGCAGCTCCCTGCAACCCTCTTGATATCCTCGGTCCACCTAGTGGACTTGTAGTAGAACTTGTAGGTGTTTTCCATTTTGTACAATTGAAAGAAAGAAAGAAAAGGCGTTTGTTAAAAATGTTTATGATTGTAAAAATTCTAAATGAATTAAAAATCTTTTTTAATAATTATGTAGATTAAAATTAATAAATTTTTCATTATTTGAAGTATAAGCTTAAACGCACAGTTAAGAATAATATTTGTAATTTTGTTTGAACGCCCATACAAATCTAACGATTTCTCCAACCGACGACATAATTTCTTCAATATGACCCTTTAAATGCCTGTAACTCCGAAAGTAATGATCGCAGACACTAATATTAGATATAATATATTATATACCTTTTGAAAAACTGTCATCATCCCTCTTTGTAAGTATAGTGCATACCCTAATTAAAAATGATGTGCATGCCACTGACTGTTCTTCCATGCAGCATGGGCTGACAAACAGCCTTCATAAAATGAATTATGTCTGGCTATTCATACTCTCGTTCTGGAACTCGTAAAGTATATCGAAAGTATAGCACCACTCTCAGTACAAGTTCCCATTGACGTCAGCTCCGTTTCAGACTGGATGGCGTCGCTAAAGCATCGATTCTGCTCCATTCAATGCCACCCGACGCTCTGACCCCCGATTCGGTTTGCCGATTCGGTTGTAGAACTTAGTACTATACCTATTGGTGGATTCCCGACCTTGAATAGCAGCACCCTTACTTATTTGAAACTAATGGACGCAACTTTTGATCCCAGGCGTAACACAATGATATTAATTACACATGTCGTGCATGAGGTTCTCGATCAGAGTATGCACTGGTAAGACAAAATAAGCAAACTGAGAAAAGCGGCATTTGTATCAGGAAACATCTATAAGGGTATGCAGTGTTTTATGCATGTATGATGTGCACGCCACCGATTATGTATGCATTTGTATGTACTCGTATCTAGACCTACATACTCGTCTCTCTGTGTGTATGTTTGCAATAAACTGTAGATAATTAACAATTAAAAATGGGTAGAGAAATAGGTACCTCCAGTGAGGTTTCGTATATAATTTACTCTGGTTTCGTCAAGTTTGTATTTACATATAGAGGGCGTAGGTACGTACAAGGTTATTAACTAATGTAGGCATTATACGAAAATGTCTTCTAAATTGCAGATTTGTAATGAGTTCCCAGGGTAGGTAGTGCGTTTTTTGATCTATAGAGCTGTGTCTACCTGTATAAAAATTTCTATTATTATTCCTTCGTTCCCACCTCCCAAACATGATCTATCCGTAGTTATCTACTTAAGGAAGCTGATTAGTTACCTACATATATCTAATTAAACTACGCGCTAGGCTACATAGTGAAATTCGGTGGTAATAAATCTAAAATATAAATGATAGGAATAGGTACGTACTGACAAACTATCAGCTAAAAAACCAAAAGTTTGGTTATCGTAAGACGCTTAGAATATCAATAAATATCTATAATTTTCGAACTAATTGAGCGCCTATGAAAATACGATTAAATATGATACCTCAATGGGGAGTTGCGTTGCGTTATTGCAACGGATCAACGCATTGTATGCCACACGTGCGTTGCGATGATGAACGACGTCGCAGCTCTAGAGAACAACCCACAAAACACGTACCCAGTCAGTTTCAGCAGTGCATATAAAACAATTAATGTTTTTAAAGAACACTGCTAAGCGTCGCATCGGAATTCCGACAGCGCATCGTATCACCCTCACCCCGCTTCATCTCTCGTCAGTAAATTCGTTGAAACATCTCTTGTGACGACGCAACGCTATAATGTGGCATGTTATTTAAAATTAAACGACGCAGCGTCAACGCTGCAACGACGCAATGTTACGCAACGCACTAATGGGAAGAAGTCCTTAGCCTAAAGTAATTGACCACGTAGTCGCCAGTTCGAGGCTGTATCTAGGGCAGGAGTCAATTGGAGCGGCATCTACTCCGCGCCGTTCTATCTGGCTAAATCACTGGTTGCGCAAATCAACTTGTTCAAATTGTGCGTGCAATTTGACTCCTCTGTTGTTGTTTGGTTCAAAACTCAAAGGACCCGAGTTATATTGACGGTTTGCTCGAGTATGCGTAACCATTATTTCCGTTGACGGATTACTTTCTCAGACTACGATTATGCTATGCCCTTGCGCCTTGCCGCGTAAGCCCTCATTTGCTCGAGATATTTTTTAACGGACGTTAAAAAAGCGTTCAAATATAGTTGAAGTTATATGAAGGTATATTTCCAACGCCCAAAATTGAAAATGGAACACTGCTCGGAAAAAAAACATCGTGTTTTAAAAACGCTTTCGTGTAAATCTCAGAATACAGAAAAACACCAGAAGTCATAACTTGCTTAAAGACCTTGGCGTCTCTAGATGTGCAGCTAGTTCTATATTAGAACGAGTATCCAAAGCTGCTTTAATAGGATCTTACCAAATTTGGCTCGGCAGGGAGAATAACACGAGCAGAGAACGGGGAGTGTTGATCAATCGTCAAATGCTATCAAATGCTAAGATATTCGTCTCAACATAAATGCTGTCCTTCACTCTACTGCAGTTTTGCTTTGTAATGCAATGTAGTAAATAGGATGAAAAATATATTACAAGTTATCACATAGGAGATATTATTTTTGCAACAACAATATATTACAGTGAAGTGGTTCAGTAAATATGCTATAAGAAGTACATACATACTGATGTTATATGAACAATCCAAAGAAAACTGGTTTAAAATGCTTATGAATCAATAACCCCTACAATAGCTAGTTTTACAAGAAGAAAAAGTCAGTCATCTTACTTGCATAGAAAAGCTACCTTTGCTCATCAAAATCAAAAATCAATTTTACCACCTAGACAGACTAATTAAGAATAATAATAATTAAGAGAGAATAGTTTTAAATAAGAGAGAATATGTGTGAGTTCCCCTCAAAAAACAACAGACAATTTTGTTCGTGAATTTGAGTGCGATGCATCTCCATTTTCTAATTCCTCTATGGTCTGACCAGTTTGAATATTGGTTTGAAATAATACACCAGCGCCATCAAATTGATCAAAAGGTATCACCACACTATGTTAAGTTTCCATATTTAGTTTTGTAAGTAGATATTTTTTTGTTATTTTGAAGTCGGTTGATATTTTTTAATAACATTTTTAGAAAGAGAATCGACGTGCCACTTGGTTACACTTATTAGTTTCTGAACGCAACAAAAAAAGTATAGCTGTCAAATGCAAAGCTGTCAGTTTGACGTTAATTTCAACTGTCTGCTGTGGTCTTGGATGCGTCGGGCAAGCTTGTGTTAAAAATCGAATCTAAGTGTTCCAAGTAGAAAATTAGAAATTCATAATTACCGCTCGATAAATACATGCCTTTGTGTTTTGTGAAAATTTGATAATTTAATTTTCTTACATGCAATAGTGTAGTGTGTGTTGAATTTGTTTTATCCTTAAAAGCTAGGATCAGGTGAGGCGGTCATGCTTGTCAAATAATAGAAAATGATGAATGAATAAGTAGAAGCGAGATACTTAAAATTATCCCTGAACAATTAACGGATGTGTTTTACTAGTGGTAAATATACAATACGATGGAATTCTAAATAATAATTTCATCATCACGATGTTTCATCCATGTTCTTTGCCAATTCAGATCGTATTCGTTATAATGATATTTTTCCGATTAAACAGTATACATTGAACGTTAGGGTGACTATTTATCGGCGATACTACATGGTTGTGTAACGCAACATTGCCGGGGCCATTTCCACGAATACACGTCGATAAAGCTGTTATTGATTTGTGCAAATGCATTTTGCTCATGTGCAAGTTTGAAATGTCAAGAGACATGTTACAACAATAAAATGGTAGACTGTTACTCGTAATCGTTAATAATTGTTCTAATAAAACAAACTCAGTTGATTAATTTATTCTGGCTTTAGAAGCTCTTCTGAAAAGAGTAAACTTGTAAAAATTTGCATCAGTTAAAAAAGCTGTTTCTACTGACAAAGAAAGCTGTTTCTACTGAAGGCAAGACATGAAAATATGTTTAAATTATTTTATTTATATATTTATATTATTAAAGTACATAATATAGATATCTATCTTGTACAGTTGTTAGCAAATGTGATTGTTTTAAGCAGTTTTTTCTGTTTATGTAGACTTGCAATTGGTTTGCATTCTTTTGTGTCTGTTGTAGAGTAATTAATTATTATTATTCTTAATTAGGCCTGTCTAGGTGGTAACACTGATTTTTGATTTTGATGAGCAAAGGTAGCTTTTCTATGCAAATGCGATGACTGACTTTTTCTTCTTGTAAAACTAGCTATTGTAGGGGTTATTGATTCATAAGGATTTTTAACCAGTTTTCTATGGATTGTTCATATATCATTCATTAGCTATCATCAGTATGTATGTACTTCTTATAGCATATTTACTGATCCACTTCACTGTTATATATTGTTGTTGCAAAAATAATATCTCCTATGTGATAACTTTTTTGAGATAAAAATATCCTTGTAGAAAAAAGAATCTATTTACTACATTGCATTACAAAGCAAAACTGCAGTAGAGTGAAGAACAGCATTTATGTTGAGATGAATATCTTAGCATTTGATAGCATTTGACGATTGATCAACACTCCCCGTTCTCTGCTTGTGTTGTTCTCCATGCCGAGCCAAATTTGGTAAGATCCTATTAGAGCAGCTTTGGATACTCGTTCTAATATAGAACTAGCTGCACTTCTAGAGACGCCAAGGTCTTTAAGCAAGTTATATACCGTTCTCTGCTCGTGTTGTTCTCCATGCCAAGCCAAATTTGGTAAGATCCTATTAGAGCAGCTTTGGATACTCGTTCTAATATAGAACTAGCTGCACTTCTAGAGACGCCAAGGTCTTTAAGCTAGTTATATACCGTTCTCTGCTCGTGTTGTTCTCCATGCAGAGCCAAATTTGGTAAGATCCTATTAGAGCAGCTTTGGATACTTGTTCTAATATAGAACTAGCTGCACTTCTAGAGACACCAAGGTCTTTAAGCAAGTTATTCAAGAGATTTGGCTGGTAATCCTCTCGCACCTACTTCTACGGCATACAGACTAGCTACATAGCCATTTTTAGTTAGTTCATTTGTTAGGTCATAATATTTATTCACTTTTATATTGTAGTCCTTAGGAATGTTAGACTCCCACGGCACAGTAAGCTCTACAGGTACTATTTACTTAGTTTGTTTGGACAAAAGGAAAATGTCTGGTCTAGATCTCAAAATAGCGATATCCACTGGGATTTTATAATACTTCTCATACGTATGCATTAATAAAGTCCAATCAGGTGCAAAATCTAGGATTGAGTAAGGCTTACTAGATGTTTTTGTTATTGAACCTGCTTTGACAGTTAATTTGTCTATTATTTGTAGTCAATCGTTTTTGAGCTCTAGCTACTGAAATCTTATAGCTTCACATATAATTTGAAGTACTCTATCATGACGACGTGAGTAAAGACCCCTATCCAGGAGCACCTTGCATCCAACCAACAAGTGCCTTGCTGTTCCTATTGATTGATTTTGATTTGATTTTTAAATGTCTTTATTATATAATATATTGTTACAGTGTTGTTAGAACAATAGACTTTCTAAATACTAAATAATTCTTATTGCTAACATGCTACGGCCATATTGCCTATTGCCTCACCACAAGTATAGTAAGATTTTTCTGTGGCTTTCCCCCATCATACTAATTTGCTCTGATCTGGGAGAGTCATTTGAAAGGCATTAAGATAGAATTTTAATAAGGCAGTAGACCAGTCATATAGCAAGGTGTGCCACTTGCACTTGCAACCGGGATGCAGAATTCACCTAATGATAACCAATCATTTTGAATTTCTAAACTCATTGTGTGCACTTTTTAGCTGTCATTTTCATCTTGTTGTCTTTATGATGTTTGCATCCAATTTAGCTGAAAGGGTTTTGCCAATATCATAAACAAGGAAAGGCCAAGTCAGATGTGAAGTAATATAGTTATCATAAATCCAAGCTTTTTGATATTGCTTATTGGCTGTTGGTCTACCTTATTGACGTCATTAATGAAATTATCGACAACTACCTCTAAAGATAGTGTACATCCTTTGTAAATGCCGCTTTATGACGTTCCTGTTCCCGTGATCTACGAATACGGGGATCGAACATAGCCTATGAAACTCGCAAATAACGTAGCTTTCTATTAGTAAAAGAATTTTACAAATTAGTTCAGTAGAGCCAGAGATTACCCCCTTCTACCACACAAACTTTGCCTCTATATAATACTAGCATAAAAGTCCCTATTTCCCTTGGTCATCGCACCACGCTCCAAGGGCTGAACCGATTTTGCTAAGGGTAGTGGTAGAGTAAGGATAGGATAGGAGTAAGGTAGGGAAGGTGTAGGGTAGGGTAGGGGTATGGTTGAGGTAGGTTAGGTAACGGGTAGTGTACGGGTAGGGTAGTATAGGGGTAGGGTAGGGTAGAGGTAAAGCAGGTGTAGGGTAGGATTAGGGGCAGGGTAGGATTGGGTAGGCTTAGGTTGGTAGTAAGGTAAGTTAGGGGTTATGGGAGAATTGCACATAAGTGAAAGCGAACCTTGATCGGGTCCGCTATTGAATATAATATTTTGAAATAGGGGAAATATTTTTACACGGACGAAGTCGCGGGCGTCCGCTAGGCTATCATAAAAAGAAAAATTCCACCCCTTGGTATTTCACAAGATCCCAACAAACACCTGAAACCTACCAATTCTTTTAAAAAAAAAACAACTCTCAACAAAGTTACAACACAATTGCAAAAAAGTTCGAGAGGAAGCCAAAAATATCGTCTTTTCCTTCCTTTGTGTATCCTTTGTGAATTGTTCACGTGAATTCAAACTTTGCGTAAGATTGCAAGAAAACATTTTCAAGTACTTAACTCATGAAACTGAAATGAACTGAATATTAACTATACAAACACAATAAACAACGAAGAAACAATAATAATACAGAAATAAATCGAACCAGTAGTTCCGAAGATTACCCGTTTCAAAGAATGTTACAAACATACAAACTTTACCTCTTTATGATATTAGTATAGACTAGCCGATGCCCCGCGGTTTCTCCCGCGTAGTTCCCGTTTCCGTGTGAATATGGCGATATAATATAGTCTATGACATTCAAAAATAACATGGCTTTCTAGTTGCAAAAGAATATTCAAAATCGGTTCAGAAGATCTAAAGATTACCTCCTACAACAGCACAAACTTTACCTTTAGTCCCTATTTTTATAACTCTCTGTTGGTCTAGGGTAGAGGTAGTGTAGGGTGGAGGTGTAGGGGTTGGGTAGAGGTAGGGCTTCTTCTTCTTCTTCTTCTTGATGTCGCGGCTCTGCAGGTCTCTTGAGGTCCTGTATCACGTTGACCGTTACCGATCTATTGTGATCGCCACTGACTAGATATCCCCTCCAATACTGGTTGCTGCCAGGTACAGCAGCAGTTTCTTGGCTGGGATGTGTTTTACCTCCTCTGGATCCATTGTGTAATGCCCTAAGTGGAGGTTGCGTTTATGTATTAGAGCTGGGCAATTGCATAAGATGTGCATAGGTGTTTCCTCTGCGTCTAGGCAGAGTCTGCACAGATCTGTGTCCCGGAGTTTAAGATTGAACATGTGTCTATTGAGTCCACAGTGTCCGGTAAGTGCCCGCACTAAGATACATAGGTTTTTCCTACTAAGCGCTAGTAGGTCTGAAGCAGCCTTCTTATTGAAGGATTTTACTAGCGCTTTTGAGTGATTCATTCCTGGAAGTTTTCTCCAGCGAATAAGGGTGTCGTAGTAACAGTAAGTTAACAGGGTGAGTTTGGCTAGGCTTTTAGGTATACCACAGAAGGGTTCAGGTCCTGTCTGTGGTAACCTCGCGCCTAGTTTCGCAAGTTGGTCCGCCTTTTCGTTGCCGACTATTCCTGCATGCCCTGGAACCCAGCGAAGGATAACCTGATTACGGTTGCCCAAGTTATTCAGACATTGCCAGCAGTTTTCAACAAGTCTAGAGGTAATAACCTCCGCGGACAAGGCTGAAAGAGCCGCTTGGCTGTCAGAGTGAATATAAATAGTTCTGTTAACGTAGTTGTTTTGCTGCAAGGCTTCCGCACATTTAATGATGGCGTACACCTCTGCCTGGAAGATGGAGGTATACGTTCCCAGGTTCCGGTGAATTTTCACCCTGGGCTTCTCTCCATAGGTTCCACAGCCTACGTCTTTTCCTGACTTGGAACCATCGGTGTAGCACTTTAGGCTTCCCGCTTTCCAAGTTATTTCATTTTTTAGCCACCTGTCCCGATCGGGTATCTCAACGGTGTAGTTCCTTTGGAAGTAGTAGTTTGGGGTCATATTGTCTGATGGCATCCCCAAAACTGGGATATCAAGTACTGAGTTTTGTAGGTTCCTCATAACTTGAGAAAGCCAGTTCACCTCTTTCTGGCAGATTACTCTGTACATGCCCTCTCTTGCCTCCTTTTCCAAATAGAGAAACAGGGGCGGGAGGTTAAGTAGTGCATCAAGAGCTGCTCCAGGTGAGGTGTTCATGGCTCCGGTTATAAGCAAGCAGGCAGATCTTTGAAGACTGCTAAGCTTACTTTGAGTGGTTTTCTGCATCGTTTTCCTGCACCAAACTGTTGAGGCGTAAGATACAATCGGCCTCACCACAGCTGTATAGAGCCAGAGGGTTATTTTAGGTTTCAGCCCCCATCGTGCTCATGCCAGTCGACTGCAGATACCGAGGGCTGTTTTCGCCCTCTTAAGTGTACCATCCACGTGAGAGTTCCAAGTAAGTTTCTGGTCTAAGGTAATACCCAGATACTTAGCCTCGCACGAGAACGGAATGTGTTTTCCATTCAAAATAGGCGGCTCGAGTTTTTCGAGTTTATGCTTATTGGTGAATGGGACAATGACTGTTTTATCTGCATTAACAGATAAGTCATTGTCTTTGCACCATCTTTCAATGGTGTTTAGTGCTTTCTGTATGAGGTACGAAATAGTACTTTGGCAGTTTCCTCTCACAATGATTACCAGGTCATCCGCGTATCCCTGGGTATCTAAGCGGAGTTCAGCCATCTTATACAGCAGGTGATCGACTGCAAGGGTCCATAGCAGGGGTGACAAGACCCCGCCTTGCGGGCATCCCCTTGTCGTAAGCACTTCAGTCGAGATGTCGTTTAGCTTAAATCTGGCTATTCTGTTTGAGAGCATCGCTTCAACCCAGCGAACAGTGGTTGGGTCAGCCCGTTTGTTGGTTAGACCATTCACCAATGTTCGGATGGGAGTGTTATCGAAAGCTCCCTCAATGTCTAGAAACGCCGCGAGGGCGATTTCTTTGTCTTCCAGTGCCTTTTCGATTTTATCAACCAGGCTTAGCAGGGCGGTTTCTGTGGAGCGTCCTCTGCAATAGGCATGCTGGGTTATATGGATGGGTCTCTCAATGAGAATCCCATCCCTAATATACCTATCCAGTACCTTCTCCATTGTTTTTAGTAAAAATGAAGAGAGACTTATGGGTCTAAAGGCTTTAGGCATGGCGTAGTCCTTTATTCCCGCTTTAGGTATGAATATGACCCTTACTTTGGTCCAGTTTTCTGGAATATATCCCCAGGCAAAGCTCGCCCTGAAGATTTTGACCAGATGTGGGATCAGCAGGGTTGCACCTCTTTGTAATAAAAGAGGTGTTATTCCATCAATCCCACTAGCTTTGTTCGATTCAAAAGAGTTGATAGCCCACCTCACTGCTCCAGGTCTGAAAACTATGGTGGCCCTTCTCCAGTCCTCGATATGAGGCCTACATGGAGCCTGCGCCAAGGTTCTAGCGTTAGTACTGACCGCTCCTGGGAAGTGAGAGTGTGCTAGCAATTCTAGGGTTTCCTTCTCATCACATGTGAAGGAACCATCAGGCTTTTTTAACAAGCCTAGCTGATTAGGTTTGGCTTTGGAGAGCAGTTTTTGGAGTCTGGAACCTTGAGGCAAGTTGCTTATTTCCTCGCAGAATCTTCTCCATGATGCTCTTTTAGCCTTCCTAATTTCTTTGCTGTATTCGGTTAGGGCTTTTCGGTAGATGTCCCACTCCTTGGTCGTCTTAGCCCTGTTGAATAGTTTGCGTGTTTTGTCCCTCAAGCGCTTAAGCTTTGAGTTCCACCACGGCACTTTGTGTTTAGAAGTCTTGGTCTTGAGCATACAGTTGTCTTCGAAGGCTTTAATAGTTCCTTCGGTGACAACTTCAACTGCTAGATCCAGACTTTCTAGCGTTTTTATACTTTTAGGTACTACCTCTAGGTTGCACTGCAGGCTGCTGCAATAGTCCGTCCATTTAGTGCGCCTAGGATCCCTGTAAGTAACCGTTTCCATAGGAAAATTTGTTGTCAGATTAAAACCTATGTGTCTATGGTCTGACATTGCACTTTCCTTACTCACCTGCCAGTCGTTAATTCTCCTGGCTAAATTGACGGTGGCGAAGGTTATGTCTAGAACTTCCTTTCTAGTTTTTGTGACAAAGGTTGGTACATTGCCTTTGTTTAAGACCTGAAGGTTATTAGCTAAGAGGAAATCGTAGAGAAACTCACCTCTATCATTCGTGTCAGTGCTACTCCAGGCGTCGTGATGGGCGTTCGCGTCGCAACCCACCAGTAGTTCTGCGTTGTGTTTCCGGGCGTATTCGACTACCGGGAGCAACTCGTTTGCAGGATTTGTTACTTCGCCGGGTAGGTAGGCTGAACAGATAATTATCCTCCGTCCTTCCCACCCTTTGATGTTTACAAATGCTGCCACAAGGTCATCGGTACAGACTCCTGGAATTGGCAGAAAGTTAATAGATCTATCAAAAACGATACACGCTCTGGGCCTCGAGCCGTTGGCATGTGATAGTAACTTACCCCCAGCATTCAGCCCGAGGATAGTACCGCTTTTGGAGATCCAGGGTTCTTGAATAAGGGCGAGGTTTGCTTTCCCCTCAACAAGGCAGCACTCTGTGATAGCAGAGGCCGCAATTGCGTGTTGGAGGTTGGCTTGCAGAAACCTCACCATGGACCCCTGGATTGCCATTTATTTGGCCCTTTTAATGACCGGTAGAGGCCGGTCTCTGCCCCTATCCGTTTGAGGCGAATGACGACCTCGGTCGGGTGGGGCATTCTTCGGCGCTCTGCCAGTTGCTTTTTTGTTAGCCAGAGCTTTCACTCTTTTAGCTGTCCTCCCTCTCCCAGAACCACTCGGTCCGGCAGCGGAGTGGCCTGCGCTGGCGATAGAACGTCCAGCGGCCGATCCGCCACCGTTTCCACTCGGCCCTGGGATAGGGTGGTCTGCGCTGTCCTGAGTGTCAGCTGTTGGCTCGGTTGGGCTATTAGGCCCTCCTCTGAGCTTGAAGTACAACCAATAGAAGCCCAGGAATATTTTAAAATTATACTTCTTTAGGACTTCCATTGAGGAGTCATCCAGAGAAAGAAACGCTAGGATGCCCTTATCGTCTGCCTTCTCATGGAGGACCCTCCAGTGAGTTGGGTTCAGCTCATGGTTTTGCCAACACAGCATCCCTAGTGCTAGCTTGGTGGATTTCGCTAGATTCTTAGGGATGAAGGTTGACACAGTCCATGGCTTAGGCAATTCGTTTTCCAGAAGTATAGAAAGCTGTGCCTCAGGCCATGGTTTGCAGGTTTTGACTGTTTCCACAAGCCAGTCCTGGCTTTCCTTGTCTACACAAGTAATCAGGATCCAGCCAGGCTTGTGGGAGAAGCCAAGAAACCTGGGTCCCTTGCCCATGTTTTCGACGTTTATGGTGCGACATGTTTGATACATGACCTCCATAAGTGCCGAACGGACAAGGTCCATTTGCTCCGTCGTCATAGGTTCCGAGTTACGAATCCCCACACGAAGAGCTCCTGTAATGTCCCGATAGCTGGCGGCCGGTTTAGTGCGTCCGTCAGGCGTCGTTGACATTTTTTGTGCCTTGGGTGGGTTTGCCTTTGGAGATTCCTCCTCCGATCTGCCGCGTTTGCGGCTTTCGTTGGAGGCTATTGGTTTCTCCACAGGTAATTCCGCCCAGGGCTTGCGGCATAGGGTGAGGGCTTCATTGTATTCTAGCCCCCCATCCTTTACAAGCCGGTGAAGGCGCTTGCGCGCAGCACCACAGAGTTTTTTGCGTCTAGCGCCTTGGCTTTGTGGTTTTGTCTCGCACACAAGGGGTGTTTCCATAGGCGTTTCGGAGGCGATGACGTCTCCGCCGACCTTCTGGCCACTCCCGAAAGTGAACGAGCTAGTTCCAGGCTCTGCAGAGTCTACGACAGGCCTCTGCGCCTTAGAGTTGGTGCCACAAGATGTGGCAAAAGAAACTTGTAGATTTGAATTCTCCAGCAAGTCCCACGAGTAGCAAGGGAAATAAGCGGTCACAGACAGCAGAGCCCCGCTTGCCGCCTGAAGGGCATGATACTACCTCGATTTGCCCTGGTGTCGAGGAGACTCCGTTAAGGACTGAGCACCCCCTCAGCCATGCATCCTTCGGCACGGTACGTATAACACCTTGGATTTGGGGATTTTTGGAGTCGAGGTTTTCTCCTCCGGGGTGTGGGTGTGTTTAGACAGTAGGGAATTGAGGGGGAGGAGAGTTTGGAAGGACTGGTAGGGGATTGGGTTTAAGGTGGGCATTAGACAGGAGGTGGGAGGGGATGTGGGTATAGGAGAGGAAAAGTACAACAGTGTATGGGAGTGTACACAGTGTACCGCCAGAATGATACTCCGCTATTGCAGCCCGAGGTTGGATGTGAAAAGGTGCGAGCCCGGTTTAGATACTGCAACATTGCCCAGGGTGGACGACGGGGACGTGTAACATCTGACTTGTGACAGGACCCAATAGCACAGCTCGCACACCTGTGCGTAGTCACTGCCACCATTTCCCACCCCAGGTAGGGCTAGAATAGGGGTAGGGTAAGGGTAGGATAGGTGTAGGGAAGCGGTTGGGTAGGGGTAGGATAGGGGTTGAATAGAGGTAGGATAGTGGTTGGGTAGGGATAGGTTAGGGCCTTCCCCTACCCTACCCCTATCCCAGCACTATCCTAGGTGTAGGGAAAGGGGAAGATTACGGGTAGGGTAGGGTACGGGTACGGGTAGGGTATTGGTAGGGTACAGTTAGGGTAGGAGTAGGGTAGAGGTAGGGGATCGATTCTGAAGCCTATTTTCTATTTTTTGTCTATCTGTCTGCCTTTTTTTGACCGGGCATCATGCTGAAACTACAGAATGAATTTCAAATGATACTTAAGACGATTTGAAAATACGGAGAAGGATAATAGGATACTTTTTGTCGCGAAAACAAAATTAGAAAAGGGTGAAGTAGGGGTAGAAAGTTTGTACGGAAAGTTCTTAATTTTTCGAGGTACATTTGTAAATGTAAAATGATTAGTGGACTATTTATTAGGTATAAGTTATAAAACTTGCAAATTAGAATGTGAAATAGGGGTTGAAAGTTGACATCGATTTTTACGCGGATGAAGTCGCGGGCGTCCGCTAGTATATATACCTATATATTAAGTAATAAGTAAAAAAAGGAAATATATAAAAACCTATTTTGACAAAATGGGCTATAAAGATAGTTTTTTTTTATTGCAACAACAATATTAGGCTACATTAAATTATCGACGAGTATTTTATTAATTTGAAACCACATTTCTACATTGTTCACGCCGAGGTTTATTTAGATCTAACTAGTTTGATCTGAATTGGCTTACATAAACATTTATCTTTGATAATACACCTAATAAAGGTCATACTATCATAATTCACATCTTGATCATTTATTCTATTCTAGCGTAGGCCCGCGACTTCGTCCGCGTGAAAGTCGATGTAAACTTTCAACTACCCCTACCCCAACCTACCCCTACCCTACCCTACCCTATCCCTACCATACCCTACCCTACACTACCCCTACCCTACCCATTAAGGCTGAACACGCGAAAGAAGCTTAAAAAATGGAGTAAATTCTACCGTTTTCCCAACATTTCCCTTCACTGCTCTACTCCCATTGATCGTAGAGTGATAAAAAGTATACCATAACGTGCTCAGGAGTATGAAGAACAAGATAACTAAGTTTCGTTAAAATCCGTTTAGTCGTTTTTGTTTCTATAACGATCATACAAACAGGAAAAAATTTTACTGATTGTGTTTTTGTATTAATAGCTATTTTGGAAATATATTTCATGTACAGAATTGATCTCTCTACAGATTTATTATGAGTATAGATCATAATAATGTAAATATATAACATATTCTTAGCAGTTACTTTGTATTACTATAATAATAATATACATCAACGTTATCTGCTACCTTCAACTTTATCATCTCTGTAACACACATCCACATATGTAAATTGCATTATTCAAGCTTACCCTTGATACTAGCATCCACACGATTGGCTGACCTATTCATGACTCTATATTCAGTTAAATAACAGTATTCCAGTAAACACTGTGAGAGAAAGTTTAAAGTGGATCAAGTTGTCAAGCTAAAAGTTCAAGTATCTAGCAGTACTGCTTCATTAATTGTTTTGGTTTTGTCCTTCCTGTCTAGCCAAATTTGGTAGAATCCTACTAGAGCAGCTTTGAATACCCTTTGTAATATAGAACTTGCTGCAGTTCTAATAAAGTAATAAAGCCAAGGTGTTAAGCAGATTATAGAGAGATTTAGTCAGTATTCCTCTCTCAACCTCTTATGGTAAATAAAATGACTGCATAAAAAATAGTAAAGGTATAAAAAAATTAACAATAATGAATACAAATGGTTCTTTACAGGTTTAGTGCAATAATGCTTCCTTCAATATGAAGGAGATTATGAAGGAGATGGTTGGAGGTTGCTGTGTGTGCTCGGACGAGCGAGGTTGGCCCGACAACCCGCTGGTGTACTGTGACGGGAACGGATGTACGGTTGCAGTGCATCAAGGTGACTATCCACTTCCTTAACTTACCACAATACGAAAAAGCAATGAAAACCAGGGAGAGGTGTTCGACTTCATTGTTGAAAACTGCACAACATGTTTTAAATGATACTGCATTGTGCATATAGCTTAGCTAGTTGAAAACCAAGATCAAGTCATAATTTGTTTATTGTCGAAACGTTTGTTATTGTTTTTTACATTATTATGAAATAATCAATATTGATAATTGTAGCATACTGCATATTTTTTTTTATGTAAACTCAAAACTACTGAACCTTTCTTGAAATTCTTTCACCGATAGAAAGCTACATTACCAAGTAATAAGATAGGCTAACCCCGTATTCCCACAAGAATGGGAACTACACTGGTGAAGCAGTGATGTTTTGCTACTTATATTATATATAAATTTAGATTTAAAATGTTAAGCTTTAAGACTGTAATTAGATCAGCATCATTACTTGTACCTACAAACTTCACGAGCAGCAGGAATAAGCTTTATGGTACTTCCCAGTACATGTACAAGCTCTATTACTCTCTCCAAATACAAAACTTTGATTGTTGACTATTTTTCAGCCTGCTATGGAATTATTGCTGTGCCAACTGGACCATGGTACTGCAGGAAATGTGAGAGTCCAGAGACCAAAGGCAAAGTCGTAAGTTTTACTTTTTATATTATCATTATCATCATTAAAAGCCGATGGATGCCGATGACGTCTCTTAGTAAGTTACGAATACCAAGGTCTCTAACCGCCAGCGTCCAGCGGCTTTCTGTGACACGGTTGATGTTGTCAGTCCACCTAGTGGGGAATCGGCCTACACTATCTCAAGTTCGGTGTCGCTATTCGAACACCTTGGGACCTCAACTCCCCATTGACTCTACAACCAGGATGCCCCGCCCTTTGCCATTTTAGCTTTCCAACTCATTGAGCTGTGTACGGTTCTTCCGTGGAACTCCCCCTTTCTGATATGATGATGCAGAGTTATTCCGATTATAACTCGTTCCATTACCCACTGAGTGACTCTGAGCCTTCTGAGTTTGGACTGTGGTGGCATTCGAAGTTAGCAGGTTTCAAGGGTCCGGCCCCTCAATTATACAAGTACAAAGGATATTAGATATTTTTTTTCCTTATAAAATGAAGGTCTGACCATCACATGCTATTTGAACATTTTTGTATATTTAAAACTAGAGGACGCCCGCGACTTCGTCATTCATTACATTTTATATTTCAACAATAAACTTTGTATTATTTAATTTTATATCATTCCCTTTATAAATTTTCATTCATCATCATAAATTTTAATTTTATATAATTACATTTTATATTTCAACAATCAAAATCAAACAATATTACAAAAATGTTCCCACATGACTAAAAAACGAAAAATATCATAGTTATTATAATATTTAAGTCAATATATTTAAAGGTATCCAAACACCTAATTGTGACAAAGACTAAGCAGATAACCTTCAGTTCTGACAACCTCGAAGGTGGAGTCGTTTACGTGTTTATTATATTACAATAAAAAAAATATGGTATAATATAAAAGAGTGATATATGGTATATACTCATATATACAAGTTTTTGAAATCTACCTGTGATTTGTTACAGAGATGCGAGCTTTGCCCTTCCAAATCCGGTGCTCTGAAGCGCTCGGACACGGGCGGCTGGGCCCACGTGGTCTGCGCTCTCTACATCCCTGAAGTCAGGTTCGGCAACGTCACTTCCATGGAGCCGATAGTGCTGCGACTCATACCTCCAGAACGTTTCAATAAGGTGTGTCACATTTCTACATTTACTGCCTGGTGTTTAGTCTGTGCTAATCACTACCCGTGATAGACCGACGCGACGCTCTAGTGGTGTCAATGAAACAGGACCTTTCTTTGCAAGCTGTCTTCAAAACAACAGGGAAGGGATACCATCAGGGAAATCAGTCGCCTGCTAGAAATAAGTTGGAAAGTCTGCCGTTGCCACTGTTTTGCGTTTGTGTCCCCAGTCTCTATACTGGATGGGTATACGTGGAATTTTATTAAGTACGAGGCCGACGTAATCTGCTCGCCCATTACATAAAACAAAGTCCTTGCACGCCATCCTCACCGCAACTCGACTTCCTTATATTTTGTCTTATTTTTGACCGTCCGTTGACAGTGGAATTGTAGAGTGAGACAAAGTGCCAGTAAGATTATACTGTAAGTATTAGTTTTCAATGTATTTTTCCTGGCAACATGAAGCAGACAGTGAAAAGTTGCTTAGATTACATCATTACTTACCATCAGGTGAGATTTCAGTCAAGGCCTAACTTGTAAAGAATTAAGAAAAATAAAAAGAGTTCGGCAAGCTTAGGTCATTTGTCCGAAGTAAACGTAATCCGGTGCATTGTTTGTTTGTCTAGTACCACGTCTCAGCAGGATAGAAAGAAAATGACTCTGCAAAGTTATTAAGAAACCATCTATCAGGATCAGATTAGGGTTTTGTAGCAGAAATTTACAATTTATTGTACATTATTTTATAAAGTCATCAGTAACAACCCATATTTGGCTTACTGTTAAGCACGAGTCTCCTGGCCAAATGCCAGACTCCACACAAATAGAAAATTAAAAAAATTATTTGGTGCAATGCAAGTTTCCTCGCGATGTTTTCCTTCACCGTTTGATACACATGACTTTCTGTAAAGTATTGTATTGTATTTGAATAATTACAAACATACAGGTCACAGAAACAACTATACTAATGTAATGCTAAGACATAGTGTTTTTGTTTTTTCACAGACATGCTACATTTGTCAAGACTTGGGCAAAACCCATCGCGCCAACGCCGGCGCCTGTATGCAGTGTAACAAATCTGGTTAGTTACCTCAGTACATATTAAAATTAATGATAGTTAGCGAGGATGTCTTACAAAGACCTTTAATAGAATCTGTAATGATTACTTGTTTTGTTATTCAGCAAAAATGAAAGAGCAGTCTTCAGTGGTAATTTAATCAGGATGGACCTGACTTAGTGGTAGTCGAACGGTCAATGCGCGGTGCAATAATTAAGGATATCACAGTCCCACATGATAATTTGGTGAAAGCTGAAAAGGAAAAGTATCAAAATACTCAGACCTTGCAACACAGCAATTGTAATAGTCACCGTTCACACCTGTCTCTTAAAAATTACATAAACGTTGTTCTACTATTTTGTGCTTATACAGGGTGCTGGGGAATATTTTCCATAACTTTAAAGTGTTGACGAGTCCATTTATAGGATCCGAACTACATAACTAATATTTTATTAACTACATATAATAAAAAAAATGTGTTTTAATTTGAATTACTTTTATTAATTTAAATAATACCGACTATCCATGTAACACACGCCTTTAGGTAACATTGAATTTAAAATATAAATACGTCATTATTATAAGGATGTCTATTATATTATAAGAAATTTTATTTACACCGAAAATATTCATTATAGAACACAATTATGTTCCTTGAACATTTTGAATTAATTTTTGTTAAAGAATAGTTATGGCAAATACTCCCCAGCAGCCTGTATATATGGTTGTGTGTGTGTGTGTGTGTGTGTTTTAGTTCTAGATATTATTAAATCTCCTTGAACCCAGGATGCAAACAGCAGTTCCACGTGACCTGCGCCCAGAGCCTGGGCTTGCTGTGCGAGGAAGCTGGCAACTATCTCGACAACGTCAAATACTGTGGCTACTGTCAACACCACTACAGTAAACTGGTGAGTTTTCAATGAACCAATCAGATCGGTCGCCTATCCCTTGATCATCGGATCACATTGCTATTGTAAAATCTGATTTGTATGTAGTCTTGGTAGTATCCTTTTTGATAAAAAATAGAATATTAGGAAAGATTTATATATATCTGAATATCTGGTATAGCTGAAGGAATATCAGAAAACAAGTTTATGAATTACCAGCTGTCGTGTGAAAATGTTGCTAGGCAACGGTTTTAGTATACAAGTTTAGATCTCACACGCCTCTCCCTCGATAAAAACATGATATATATACACAAATTTCAAGCAAAATTACCTACTCTGCGTATGTCTCACACGAAGCATCTGTCGCCGTGATAGCAATAACAGTAGATATGTATGTACTATGTATACTATTTTTTTACTACTACGACGAAATACAGTGTGATTGTAAATTATAAAAACATCCAATAATTCATTAAAAAATATCTCACAAACTATAAAATATTATTTACTTTATAATTTGTGCTTATTAAGTAAAGGATCCCTTCATTGAATTACCATACTAATACAAAATATCACACTATATTTCATGATAGTTGTAACAAAACGAAATTTCTTCGTAGTTTTTTGAGTTTAATTTTCTTCGTCGTACTTGCTGTCATGTTCATGTGTGACACAGATTTAGTCGGATGCAATCTTAATGACGTTTCTGAACATAGTGCTTTAAGCTGCGGAATTTAAAGATTTTAGGTATCACCGGTACGCAAGAACGAACTCCCTATCTACCGAAATCGCTTCACGCGTCTTTATTTTAGCGTACTTTATGTATGACATTCCGTTTAGTTTTTAAGCATAACCTGCTGACCGTAGAGACGGCGGCTTCAAATTCAAAATTCATTTATTTCAAGTAGGCTCAGTTTACAAGCACTATTGACACGTCAGTTGACTATTTGTAAAGATTCTACCACCGGTTCGGAAGGCAGGTTCTGCTGAGAAGATACCGGCAAGAAACTCAACAGTTGCTCTTTTGAAAAAGTCATACAGTATTACAATTTACATTTGATAACAATTAAATTACAATTTCTTATAGTTTTATTTCCTGTGTGAAGGTGGAAGCTGATCCAATGGCCTCCAAGCACCTTTGTCGTTAAGGAACTCATCTTGTGTGCTTATTTCGAAGACGTCATAAAGATTGCGCCTGACTATAGCTACATATGTGTACATATACAATTTTATATTTGTTGTATGACGTCACATAATCATCTCAATATAAGCGCCATCTCTTAGTAATTCACCTTTATGTGCAAAAGAGTGCGCTATATAGACGACTCTGCTCAAACGGTCCATTGCGGCACCTGCAGAGAGAATTTGTCCATACCATTAGTCATCATAATCGAAAGATATTAAAGCTGTAATTAGGATTTCAACGCATAAGGGTAATTCACCAAACACTCACTATTATATATATTCGCTACATGCCATTTTGTTTTCATATATTTCATTAATTTCCATCTAAAACATCACTAACCATTATTGTTAGGAGTACCCTCAGTACGAGATTGCACCTCGTCAATAGTTTTCGAGTTTCGAAATTATGCACGTCCAGTAAGGGACCTAATGCTACGCCTATATCCAGAAACAGTATTTGTAAATTTGTTTTTGCTTTTTTCGACTTCGACACTCGACATTTAATGTACGAGTGTAACCGTCAAAGTCTTGCTACAAAGTATTACTACTATGAAGCAGCACTGTAAGTCGCGCTAATGAGATTTTCCAATAAGTTAGCTAATAACCCAGTAGATATTTTCGGTGTAAATCGTTAATACTATGGGTACCAAGAGCCCGCATACTGCAGACTAAACGATCGGCCGACAGATTAACCGTTCAGTCAAACAAAGTGGTATTTCCTTTTTACTGATGATTAATTAGTTTAGAAAACTCATATGTTTTATAGGAACGAACAACTAAATCATAATTGTAAATGCGTTATTATCATAGAAGTAGAAAAACGACGACCTTGGCATAAGTTTGAAAGCTTTACGTCGACCATTCGAGTCTGCAGTCTGCGGCCTAGTCGATACATCTATCTATATATTTGCAATAATTAATCTTTCATGTTGTCACCATCATCATACCAAATTGTCATAATGAGTAAACTGGAAGTGGATTATACACGAAATACTAAATGGGTTTTGGGTGCGCTTTACACTGCACTTCCGCTAGTGCGCGGCGGAGGACGGTGGCGTAAGGCTACCAGTCCACCGAAGCGGAGCGAGGCGGCGTAGCCGAGAAACGGAGAAATATTAACCAATAGGATTGCACAAAATCTCCGCTCCTCTTAAGTGTCTCAGGGACTTGAGAGCTAGTATAAAAAATCATATAAAACCGGTAAGCGGAGCGGGGAAACGGAGCGGGTTTAAATAAATTATATTTAACATTTATTTATTTAACATAGTCTGCAACTCTGCTCCGCAACCTCGCTCCGCTCCGGTGGACAGACACAGTAATCAACTCCGCTTCGCATTAGCGGAATTGCATAGCGATATAGCATTTTACATAGCCAGGACATGTTGTCTACAGCTTCTGTTTAAAATAAAGGTCAGTTCACTGTACCTTTTGCAGGATTAAAGAAGCGTGGTCTAAAAATCAGTCAGTTTTAAATATGTTGGAATAATCAAAGTATGAGTAGGCTTACCACATTCTAATAAAAATGTGATGTTATTCATTAGTACATTGATCCTAAGTTGTTATTTTGCAAAGAGTCGTATCACATTCTGCTCGTACCTACTTCATCACTCAAAGCCATTATCTAATATATGGATCTTTTTCGGCTGCTTGTATCATTCTAGTCACCTCATTGTATCACACCTTTTTAATAGGGATAGAGCCACCATGTCCGGTTTCCAATTTGGAGAGTATTTGTAAAAATTTTATACGATGTTACATTAGTTTTCACTCTATGGGCTAACATAAACTGGAAACGTTCATCAAGATAGATATTCATGTACAATACATTCTAAATTATACAATGTGGTAAGTAAAGTGAGTCGGTTCACGCTGAAACGCTAAAATATCCAGTGTTGATATTTTAAATTAGTACGTTTTGTATTAACTCTTTGGCAACACCTCATCCAATCCAGTGAAGACAGTTGATATTTGTTACATATTAAGTTTTCTTGATGATAAAATAAATGTAAATCGGCTTGATACGAAGAGTACGGCCTGAGCTCATCAAAGCACAAATTGTATGAATGGTTTAATAATAATCCATTCAAAGAACGTAAAGTAAAATAGTGATGTATTATAATATACGAGTACGTAACTGTTTGTTGAGTATTTAAGATTGTTTCCTTTAGTGTGTTGTTTAAGCCTAATAGAGATAGATTGGTGTTGCAACACATTGAGTGAGGTGATGCTAAGGTGTCAATCGTAACTTGAAAGGGATTATTTTGTCTCGAACAGTGACGTAAGTAATGCTAAAACTAAACATCTTACGCCGCTGGTTTGGATCTCTTAGATTGATAAACACCACGTATATTTATTGTTTATCCATATCACGTACAATATATTATTTGCTTTATACATTTTGGTGGGAGGGGTCAAAATTGATTAAGGCCTGCCCCCTTAGCTGTTGGAATAAGTGGACAAATGGTACCCTGTGGTTTTCTACGATTCGATCGCAAGTAGGTACTCCTGAACAGTGTTGCTGGTATGTGTGTATAGTCAAATGGAAGCCGCTGATCTGGTGCAGAATGAACGCATTGCAACGCAAATAGTATAGGACCAAAATTTATTTTATTTAATTAATATGTCTAAAAATCTATTGTTTTTGTAATTTGAAGTTTTCAAAATCACTTTTATAGTTAAAATATTGTTTTGTTGACGATTAAGTAAAGTTACAGCGGAATCGGTTCCGCGAATTCTCATTCAGAATGAGGCCACATAGTTCAAAACTCTCTCGATGAGGACAGTGCGCCACAGAAAGTCGTCAACAAGAATTCGTCATTGTGCAGAAAAAGGGCGGTAACGTGAAGACGATCCCGCCGTACAAGCCAGTGTCGCACGACAGCCATTCGGATGACTCGAGCGAGCGGGACGGCGACGCGTCCCCGGCCGCCGGCGGCGCCACTCCTACTCACATGGCCAAAGCTAAAGGGGTACGTCACAAGCGCGCCTGCGCCGAGCGCCTCGCACTAGGGCCTCGTTCACCACCGCTCGCGTACGGACGCGTGCACACAACTGCATGAGCCGTTGCACACGATTACATTTTCGCGGGTGGATCACTTTGAGATACACTGTCCGAGTGAAATGGATATTTTTATCCAGTTTTAAATTTTGAATCCTACTAACCTCTGATGTCTGTACAAATTGAGCCGGAAGATGATGTGAAATTTAAAATAAAAATCTCACACCGATACACATCCAGACGCACGTGGACTATTCATCGTGATATTAATTTATTTTCACGTACGGAACACGCGATACAAAGAGCGGGTCTCACAAACTATAAAACTTTAAGATGAGGATCGCTAAGTACATTTTACTCTGACATCGATTCGTAATCGTCTTCAAGAGTATTCTATAACATCGCAAAATATGTAAACTGTCAACTTTTCGAGATGTGCAAACTCGTACTGAGGCCGGTGATCTGCGACAGCGTTACATTCAGTCCGCTGCTTCGATTGCGTTGGATTTATTTTGACTAAGTACGTGAAAAGTCTTCTTGTGCAAAGGCTCTCAGACAGTACGTACTCGTACGTACGACTCTAACGGAAATATACTTACATGCACACAAAACACAACTCTTTAATGTATTGCGGGCTACATGAATGCGTATTCGCAATACTAAGGCTCCACATCTGACGTAAAGTCTGCCAAATTGTAAGATAAATTATATACATACATAAGAATAGATATATCGAAGCTGTATATGAGGTCGAAAGTACCACGCTGTGTTTAAGTAAGAACTCTCGGCGGCTAACTGTTTCATAAAGCCTCTGCACACCGAGAGATTTGACTACTGTTTGTTGTAGCGTTCAATCTTCGTTGTGTGAACAAGAAATTAATTATTTCGTAGTCACATTATGTCCGACACGCAGCCGCTTACAGTACAGACTTTACGACAGGTACAGACGCCGCCTAAATGTATTCCGGATACTCTATGCTTTAAAGCAATTTTTCTTTAAGATTAGAGTATGTAGTGCCGTCGGCTCATTCAATTTATTGTTACAGTACGCAAGCTATGTAGATACTTATACGCAATCGAAATCGAATAAGCCGACGACTTGCGTATTTAGTTACTTCGATATAATCTTCTTTCCGTTGAAATAATAATAAACATTCAGATATGTATCAGAAAAGAGTTCGTAAAAAATTACAAATTGCAATGGTATTGATATATAGTATAGCTATATGTATGTTATGTTATTGCCTGTGTTTGTTTACTTGTTTGGACCTCAGTAAGTCATAATGTGGTTTTGTATTGTAGCCAGGACGAAAGGGCTCACATTCGGGCAATGCCGCTTCGGGCAAAAACACGCCGAGTTCAACTAAAAATCCAAATAATACAACCCAACCTATGGGTAAGTTTATTATATTTAATTATAACTTTAAACGTGTAATATCTGGTAAAATATAGGCTAATTTTGAACAGGTCACAAAAATTAGTTTATAATTATTTATGAGCACTGTACGTTTCCGGTCAAAAAATTATGGTTATTTTGTTTATATTGAAGGAAATTGTTTACAAATACTGCCACTAAAGATGACTGGTGTAAATAATTCTGCAAATAGTAATAGCTTTCGTGCAAGTTGTTCCACATAAATTTACACTAGCATAGTCCTACATAATCGTAGTTAAATTAATTAATGTATCTAACGTTTTTTTCCCACAAAACTTTTGTAACATCAAATATTTAGTCTGGTTAATTCAAATAGTAAAAGAGGTTCAACTTCGGAATTAGAGATATTAGGCTGAAACTCGTGTAAGTCTTCATTGATGTACTGTATTAGTTGTCTCCAAAAACTCATTATATTTTGTGTAAAAACTCAATATATTTAGCTATTAAAATCATAGTTTCCAGATCTCTCTATTCCAAGGTGAAATTCGGACTGAAAAATATGCCTAGACTAATTATTATTTTGCTAATATTGCTAGCGTAGATTAAAGTTTAGTAATTCATTGCTATGAGTTAATTTTTTTCACAAATTGGTAGTGACAGACAGCTTAAATTAGTTATCTAATGATTCATTGAATGAAGTTTTCAATATGCTCCGATAGATTATTTTTTTTTTATTATTATCATCAAAGACTTGTCTGTACTAGGTTTCGTCCTTGTAAAAAAATTGTAGTCATTTATTTGTTAGAGAGCATACGAGTAATGACAGCTATATGTCACTACTTTTTAAAAACGCGGAATGAACTGTCATACAGTAAATATATGTCAGTTACTTTTAGAAGAGCAAAGTATATATACGATATAATTAGTTCTTTATGTCATTTATATCACAACTCTCTTGACTAGAAATTAGACTTAGTGTGTATTCAATTAATAATACGAAATAAACTTTCTTAATAAGATGTGTCAAAAGTTAATTCAATTTTTATTCTCATAAAGAATCTTTAACCTTAACATAGTGATATTATAGAGCCGGCGCAGACGATGGAGTATTGGATCCGCAAATCCCAAACAGTCATTTTATCATCACACAATCTTTAATTGACCTCTTTTATCTCTTAAGAAATATTTAGAGTCGAAACAGTGTCGAGTTATCATTGTCTGCTAAGGAATATTCATCGTGTGTGCGGGCCCTAATTATCAGGAGTGGGATGTATGTTTAATATGTAATGCACTACGACAGAAACATGTCAGGACAGGACCGAGACAGCCGGCAGTCGCAAACATAAGTCATCTGAAAAACGTTCGTCCTTATCACCATCTTACTTGTTGTACAAACGTAGATTTGTTTATGTATTTGTGTGTTAGTTGTGTTGTCTACAAATTATATACGAAAATAGCAGGAGAGTCAGTATTAGCCCAAATTTCACGAGTCACCAATACGATTTAATTTTTTAATGCTTTACTATGGTTATAGCATGTGCTGGAAGCCATTTTATAGCTCTTATATACTGATATCGTTCATATAAGCAAGCTTCATATCAAATTGAAACTGTATTCTTGACATTATATAAAAGATCTATAATGGTCTTATTTCAACGATGGCTTTGCATTTTATAATTTAAAAAAATTGGGCCCGAAAGTAATTTCGAATAATTCTATGGGAAAAAATTGTTGATTTAATTTACTATTCTTAGTTTACGGAAAGGTTCAAACATCACTGCATGAAATTGATTGACCGTGCACGTATATTGCATATTTGTCAGTAAATTATGGGTTTGTAGGCCTTAAGGGGCATAAGGGGTAGAAGAGTTTTGCAGTGTGCAACTTTTACAATTTAAATAATTAAAAATCAATGGGAATTTTTTTTGTGTTGTCTCGAAATGTGGTTAGTCCATTGAATTGTATTTTTTATTGTAGCTTAGCAACGTATAGAATATGCATGTACATATAGAATTTAATTAGGTTGTTCTGTATTTTGTAATAGTATGTAGAATTATTATCATTCGTTATAAAATCCTATAATATCGATACGCATACCTAGATTACTTTAACTTGACACGTGCAAATATTTTAAACATCTTTTGCATATTTTTTAAACATTATTTGTATATTTTTTATTTTTGAAAGTCTATTTTTCTTTGGGTGTAAAATTTCATCATCATATCATCTTTTATTGACCTCTGTTATCTCGTAAAAATATTTTGAATCAATGCATAGTGTC
Organism: Bicyclus anynana; assembly: GCF_947172395.1. NCBI lineage: Eukaryota > Metazoa > Arthropoda > Insecta > Lepidoptera > Nymphalidae > Bicyclus > Bicyclus anynana. The sequence continues at coordinate 2,013,099 of NC_069110.1, forward strand.
GAATCATCAATGTTTGCTAAGGAATGTCCTTCGTCCGGTCCGTCCTTTTTAATGGTATGATGTACAGAGGAGTATTTGATAGACAGTTGACAGACAATGCGTTGATGTGTAGTTCCTCACACAGACACACTTATTTGTTAATCTACCATTACACCTAAAGCCAAACGGTATGTCCAGAATAGAATTGAGTCTATGAATGAGCAAATACATTTCCAAAGCGAAGACACGTGGGTCTCCATAACTGCACAAGTGTGCTCCATTGACGTGCCATGTTAAAACAGTCTAGGTGTTTGCTTATTTAGTTTACGTTATCGCAGCAAATACATATCGAAACTGTAACATACAGTAATGCATTGTTGAATTGTTGCTCGGCATGCCTTACTACTTCATTGCCTATTAGCACGCTGTTTATATAAAACAGAGTGTGCGTAAATCAATTCACTAATAGCGAACATTTTCTCTTTGCGACAGTTCATCCAGGGAATCACTATCGCCCATGCTTATTTATGTAATCTTCATTTCGGTTTCAAGAGTAGAACGCCATTTATGCGCTTATTATACGCTATATAACGAGGTGATTGAGGTTTCACTCCTGTGCCTCAGGTAAATGAACGCAGGGCGATACTAATATATACTCTTGTAATATTAAGTGAATTCGTGGGCATTTTTAAAACTTGAAAATGGCTGTACCGATTTGTTTTTTTTTAGTTTGCTCTAATTCAGGGGTAGCATAAAACAGCAAAAGCAAGAAATTCGAAAAAAGATTTTAGTAGTAGGTTTTGACGGAGTTCGTCCGGAGAAGCATTACTGCCATACTCATTTTTGCCGCCAAAGCAGCATGTTCTATGTTCAGGTCTGAAGGACATGGTTGCCGGTGTAATTACAGACACATGATACCTAACACCTCAGTTTGATAGTCACATGGTGGCACTTGATATTAATATTTATTTTCTCCAAGAAATTGAACACTAATTCAGATAATAATAATGGCATTTTGACATTTCTGTTACCTCGAAAAATCGGGATTGTATTTTTATATTGCGCTTATTATTTAGTTCGATGTATTGATTTCTTTTATTTTTATTAAAATACCTGTATTTAATTTAATGTAGTACATAGTTCTGGCCTAAAATGGACCATCTCGTTTGTATAAGAATTGTCGACGTCGGCAATTTTGGATCAGCTTCAGCTTAGATATAATGAAAAATGTTTTTAAGGAAAGAACTTGACCCGTTAGTTATGGTAAACATGAATGAATGTCCGATACAGATAAGAAGAAGCCATCTCCGTCGCGGCGCGGCTCGGTGGCAGGCGACGGCGGCGGCAGTAAGTCGCACACGCCCGCGCCCTCTCCGCAGCACTACGCTGACAATGCCGTGCAAGGCTCCTCAGCTAAAGGTATGCCAATTCTCATTACGCCTTGCTTACCATGTAACCCACATGGTGAGCAAGGCTACATCGTGTGGCCGAGAGAAAAACTCCGAGCAGAGCCCTCGACTTGGGACCAACGGGTAAAGTTAAGGATATCATCTTCTAAGTAGAATTTAACTGTTAAGGATATCCTTAACCTTACACGCATTGATTCCTCACATTAATTGTTTGTATGCATCCGTGTGCCGGCGCGAGTGAGTCATTAGATCGGTCGGCTCTCGTCACGACTCGAGATGGTACAAAGTGTTCCGTGAGTTACGTGGGCAGTAGCGGGAGTCCGAGTGCTCTAGCTATATAGGCCTAGCTCATTCATTTCGTGACGTTCGATCCGTCCACATCTTTTGTTGTAATCCTTCAAGGATTATTTTGGGATAGGCGGGGAGAATGACTTGAGTGGAGAAGGGGAGTATAAACTAGTTTTATAAAAGACGTTTTTAACCCTACATATAACTAGTCACTAGTCCGGGACTTCACTCGAGGTTGTTCTCTACCACTCAATAGTTTATTGGTAACATTCTAAGTAGGAATTGTTAGACCTGATAGGTTCTTATTATATATAATAATCGTGTTTTGCTCTTTAAATCCGCTTCTGATGTCAACCCGTGTTTTCCGGTGTGTTCTACCTTCAGCTAACCGCAGACCATTGTAGACTGTGGAGTCGAATTTGGTGCGGATCTGATCAGACCAACGCATCGGGCGAGACCCCGCAGCCTCTTTCCTTTCACTTTGCCAATGACCATCTGTTTATTGAGATTATCTACGTCTTTCGTGGCAATGTATTCGAAGTACTCAAGGATTCGCTTCAGGCAGATGATAATAAAAATATGACTGACAGAGATCTATCAACGCACAGCCCAAACCACTGGACGTACCGGGCTGAAATTTGACATGTAGGTAGATGTTATGACGTTGGCATCCGCTAAGAAAGGATCAATTCTACCCCCAAGGGTATAAAATAGGGGATGAAAGTATTGCGGCGATTTGGCTGAAGTAGATTTTATTCTGGATTAACACATAGGCTACTTTCATCCCGGAAAAAATCCATGGTTCCCGCGGGATTTATGAAAAACTGAATTCCACGCGGACGATGTCGCGGGCACCCGCTAGTCGATTATAAACTGTGACACGTGTTCCACAGCACCAGGCGGCTCAACGCCGACCTCAAAGATCCCTCTGCCGCCGAATTCTCCGACACATTCTGTCAAGCCTCCGGAGACAGTCGGCGTCATCAGTTCCGTAGCTTCGGCCGCCGCTTCCATCGCAGCTGCACCCGTGCTGCAAACGTGAGTTTATATCGAGGAATGCTAGTACATAAAAAAAAAATTATGGGGCTCATTGGAGCCTAAAATTTATCCAATTTATCACCTTTCCAGTGTACACTGTCCACTAACAAAAGAGAGCAACCATTTTTTATGCATTAATGAAGTGTTGCAATGCCCAAATCAGTGTTATTTATTAAAATAATATAAATTTTAGACTGGTTTAATTTTAGTTCGATTGGCAATTTAAATAAATAGCACACCTTTAAAAAATATTAGCAACTGTTGCTTCCAATTATTTTTCGTGATTCCTTTTTTATAAAATGCATTTTTGTAATTTTTTTACGGCCAAATATAGTCGGAATATTTTAACAATCTAACACAGCAATCACTATATAGCCCTCTAAAAAAATATGCGTAGATAGGGAAAAAAATATTGGTAATATTGTAAAAATGTTATCAAATCTCATGGAGAGCCAATTCTACACACTCACTTACTTTAGCATTCTACGTGAATCCTATTCTTAAGTTCTCTACAAACGCTACATTTTAGTTTGTCTACTTTTTCTAGTTTAACGTAATAAGTAATTCTTTTCATGCAGCACACCAAGCACCACGTCGGTAGTACAAACAGTAACCTCCAAGTCCGTGTACCAAGAGTCTGTGATAACAAACACCGAGGCGATGGACACCAAGCAGACCAAGAAGCGGAAGGCAGTCAACGCCAGCAATATGGCGATGCAGGCCGCCGAGTACGCCGCCAACACGCCGCCCACAACGGTGAGAGAAATTATCACACACTTAGCATAGCACATATACTAAACAAGGATTATGTATAAAGATGTTAGAGGAGTTAATCCACCACAAAAACACAAACACGGCTATTCTATAGCCAAAGATCCTATAGCTAAATTTACAGAAGATATCCCAGTCGTCAGATACGACTTCGAAATTCTCAACAGATTTCCGAGTTGTGATGATGTACAGTACAACCACTCGACACTCAAGATCTCAGGAATGGAAGAAATAAAATTGCACATGATTGGTTGATTAGTCAGCCTTCAAAAGCTTGATTTCGTCATTATCAACCTATATTTGGCTCTGCTACTACTGAGCTCGAGTCTCCTCTCAGAATGAGAGGGGTTAGGCATCCAGTCCAGGGCATGCACCTCCAACTTTTCAGTTGTGTGCATTTTAAGAAATTAAATATCACGTGTTTCACCGCGGTGAAGGAAAATCACCGTGAGGAAACCTGCATACCTGAGAGTTTTCTTAATTCTCTGCGTGTATGAAGTCTGCCAATCCGTCAGCCAGCGTGGTGGACGAAGGCCTAACCCCTCTCACTCTGAGAGGAGACTTCGAGATCAGCAGTTAGCCGAATATGGGTTGACAATGATGATGACATTTAATATTACTATTTTGTTTCACAGTCGACAGAAACCAGCGCTCAGAGCGGTAATGCCTCCTGGGACCACTCTTCAGCTCATGGTGTTACTGATACCAATGTAGAGGAGAAGATTATTAAGAAGGTGGGGTTTGTTTTGTGTGTTCAGTACTTAATTCTATTATATTTATATTTTACTTTTCATAAAGTCTTAAACCGTCTATATGCTCCTAACGTCGATTGTAACACTAAAAATAACGAATAGTATTTTATATGTTTTATCAGTTAGCTTTTTGTTACTTGTAATATATGTTGTGTAAATCAGAAATGCGGAGATCCGCAGAAGAACCGACATAGATCTAGGAGTCGCGAAGTTGAAGTGGCAATGGGCGGGGCACATAGTTCGAAGAGCCGATGGACGTTGGGGTCCCAAGTTGCTGCAATGGCAGCCCCGCACTACAAAGCGCAGTGTTGGCCGACCCCCTACCAGGTGGACTGACGACATCAAGCGAGTCGCAGGGATTCGCTGGATGCAGGTGGCTCAGTATCGTGATGTGTGGAAGTCCCTACAAAAGGCCCATGTCCTGCAGTACGTCCATTGGCTGATATGATGATGATGATGATGATGAATGGGTGTTGTCAATTAAAAATTATATTGTTATAATGAATAATATGATCAAGATATTGACTTTATTGTTTTGTTTTTTTTAATGCAGGCCAAAACGGACATGGCGGAAGGTCCGCCCGCCCCCGGCCACTTCTCCAGCGTGAGTCCGGTGGCGCCGCCGCCGCCGCCGCCGCCGGCCTACAGCCCCGCCTCGCAGCCGAGCCCCAGGTAACGTGGCGTGACAAACACTAACTCACATTCGCATTAGGGAAGATTACAGTCACTAAGCATACTTGAGACAGAATAGAGATTCATACAGAATGAGCCGCGCGGTGAAAACCATAAACATTAACAAACGTCACGTGTTGACATCCGCATTTACAAAACTTTTTTTTTATAATTTGAAAATTTAAATTATAAAAAAAAAGATTTAACACTAGAGCTTAGCTAACGAAAGTAAGCTTAGCCAGACTCTAACAACCATTACGTAAATTAATATCATAATAGACTAATAATCAATATTTACCTATAAAAAATACACAATACATTGAATAATATTGGAAATCACTGGCGTCTTCCGTGCGATCTATCTGCCTATTATTCTTTACAGTTCGTTTTATGTAGGATGGCGCGGGTGACAGTCCGTTTCATTCTTGAATGTTTGCCGCGATTTACGATAATAGTACGCATTATGAATGTGTTACTTGGGGCTGAACAAAATGCTTAAAATAACGTTTCTTTCAGACATCTACCGAGCCCAATGCCAGGGCCGAGTGGGCTCAATCAAGTGTCTAACATTCGGTCGCCGTCACATTTGCAGGTAAGTGGCTCTGTGTGTGAGGAGTGACAATATGTTATGTCTGTTAAAAATACATCAGTGCTAATTATTGACATCCAAGTGAATAATATTGAATAGGGATGATGACAGTTTTTTAAATTGTATATAAATTAAGAGTATGCTAAGAGTAAAGCAATTTCGTAAAAGTAACACGGTATCTGCGATGGGCAATTTTTGCTTATGACGTTATCACGTTTAATTATTGTCCGTAAACCGATTTTACAGAGAAACCATTTTCTTTTTGCTTTTAGTAAATAAACATCAAGTAAACAGTTGGTGGTGGTGATTCCGAACGAATGAAATGATTAACTAAAAGTTCATTATAAATAGGCTTTTATGATTTTATAAAAGCTTTAGGATTACTAGTGATAGCAACGGGTAACTCGTAACGGACCTACTGGCATATTAGCTACTGGGGCTTTATTTTTCATATTGTGCTACCCGTAAAGTACGTCGTTAATGACAAAGACAAGGACTTTTAAAATTTCTTTTATATTTGTAGTGAGTATTTTTCTTTAAGCACAAAATAGTAGTTCTATCGGATACGCGACAGTCTATCGCCAAATTCACGCGAACGCCAGCCTGTAAGTACATCTTTACATATCGTTAACCATACATTTTCAGCTCACTGTTGAGCACGAGATCCACTCTGAACGAGGGGTTAGTGGTTTGGTAGACTTCACACACGTAGAGAATTAATTAAGAAAAATCTGAGGTATGCAGGTTTCCTCACGATGTGTTTTCTTCACGTTTTGACACACGTGATATTTATATCTAAAAATGCTCGTAACTGAAAAGTGCAAGTCCGGAACATACCATGTGCAGATTCAAACCTACACCCTCCGGAATTGGAGGCAGAGATCATATCCACTGGGCTATCACGGCTCTTTATAATATTGGTATAGAAGAAAAAACTACATTTACTTTTGCAGTTTCGAAATATACAGATGATATTATGAATTGACGCGCGACTCCTCTTAAGTCTCGCTTTTAATTACTATATATAATCATGCCTCATAAGCTTTAAAGCATGTTCTTTTAGAAGCTAATCAGACGCTTTCATTAAAATTTAATAAAGTTTCTTCATTATATTTATATTTATTAGGCTTTCTTTCAATTACTTCTCTTTTCTGATTAATAAGTTTATTATATATTTTAAGAAATCTACATTAAATATGGAAAATTTTAATAATTCTATGGGTTACAATTTACTGTAACTTTAATATACTTAATTATAATATTTGTAAATCTGCATATTAATTAACAAATTCGTATCGTAAGTGTACGTATAGACGCCGTGAATATTTAAAATCTAAGATAGGTAATCTATTACATTTTGTTGCGGAATAGCCAAGAATAACAATTTTAAAATATGTCAATAGTAGTTAACAAGTTACAGATCGAAAGGTACGTAATAGAATTCAAGAAAATTAGTTTCAAAATATGTATATATTATCTGTTATTAACTGAAATCTTTCCTTTTAAAAACGAAAACAAATTAACTTGGAATAGCGGTTTAAAAGTAGTTTGTATAGTTATATATACATACTATAACGAGCGATATCTTCTTATAGCTCTCACATAGCTATAGTTTTAGTTATCGGACCAAGTAGATGGTGATACGTTGCGTTGTAGCAGCGTCGATGTTGCGTCGATTTCATGACATTTCTTTGCGTCGATTTCATGATTTCATTGTCTCATTAAAGCGTTTTGTCGTCAACGAACAGTGCTCATTTGTTTTGTATGCAATGTTCAGACTGACTGGGTACGTGCGTTATCCTCTTGCACTGCGACGTGTGCGTCATCGCATCGCAGGTATGGCATACAAAGCCTTGATCCTTTGCGACGACGCAACGCAACGCACTAATGAGACATGAGGTCTATCATCGCCTGTAAACAGAGCATCACTTTGAGGCGTAGGGGACAAGCCTCATGTGCCTGTAATTACATCGGCAATCATCCCCTTCCGACCTGCCGGCTTATGCACTAACTTTAGTGATTATACACGAAATTTACCAATATTGTTAGTAATTCTTAACTCAGATGATCGAAATTGGGATTATAGGTTACAAATGTCATCCGGTGGCTACTGACAACCCTTCGTGGATATCACAACGTAGGTTAATATTGGCCAGTTGACATTGTGATTTTCGGTAACAATAGGCTTAACAGAATATAAAGAACGCAGCTATTATCAATTTGAAAGTTAATTATTTTAGGTGTTTTACTTTGACGTATGTTAGTCAAAGTTAGTGTAGAGGCCGGCAGATCACAACGACGCTACAACGACGCTGCTTATCGGTAGTGCTTGCTTGTGAGTACCGTCACAAAAAGCTCTACTGCTGTTAAAATCGGAGATCTGGAGATCGGGTGCTGTAGCGGGCTAGATGCGTTCAGTTGTAACTAACGACGCATGTACCGTGTAAGGGCAAGGAGCGGGAGGTGCCCGCGTCGCTGCTCGTGTCGGTGCCCTTGCCGCCCACCGGGCACAGCCTCACCCTGTCCGCGTCCGCGCCCTCGCCCGCCCATGCGCCCGCCCACGCGCCCGCTCACGCGCCCGCCCACGCGCCCGCTCACGCGTCTGCCCTCACCCCGACTGCACAGGTTTATTATCGCGTACATATTGTTTTTTTTTTATTATATTCGTATAGCGTATATACCGCTGTTTGTGTACATGCAACTTAATTATATTAAGTTAAGCTTTGAAATGTACCTAAATTAATATCCGTCCGAGCATCGCACAATTTTTGTATCGCATTTTTATTCAGTAGATTGTAACGTCATTTTGTAGTGTTGAGGTTTCAGTATAATACCAAATACGGGTGGCTCAGACAATAGGTTTGTAAATCTCATGTAGAAAGACCACTCATATAGAGTTGTAACTGAGTCAACATCTGATACTCTGCTAGAAATGTTTCAGTTTTGATGTGAAGCTTTGGTTTACGCGGTTTAAAAGTATATCAGAAGAAGAATTTAGTTTTAATGAAAATTTAGTATCGCAAAGTTACGTGTACACCATTAAATAAATAGTATAATATGCTTGTGTATTGTTATTTATTAAGTATTTCACTCTACTAACAAATTGTCTTTTAAACACATGACTCGCCCAAACTCCGATGTGTTTTTGTAGCTTTGCTTCTAGAGAACCTCATAAGGACGCTTTATATATTTGTGTGGTGTCGCATGCAATCAAATAGACTATTTTTCATGCATAGCTTTAGATATTTTTTATATGGATGGTCACTATAAGATACGATTCTAATATCCTCCGATATATCTATATATCGAATGGCTCTCTCTTCAGTTATAAAATAGCCAAATAGTTGCATGGGTCAATTGATGTGGTAATTCACACTTTCGAAAATAATGAGTGCAATAATTTTCAATATGCGTTATTGGATTATCTCAGAGGAGACGCCCTTAGAGAGTCGTTCCGCCCACTACTTTCTTCTGCCTTCGGGCCCCATCAGGCGATGCTTCTGCGCTCGCCTAAACCCCCCGGTGACGCCGCTGAGGTCCCATAAGGAGCCTACGGCACTTACACAATCAGAAAAAAAAAAAAAAAAGTTATTGGATTAAAATTGTGTCATGAAACATTAGACACGCACTCAACAATGTATTTACTTTTAACCATGTAATGACTGAGTTCACTCATTTGACATTAGTGAGCATAATTTACTGGACATATTCTACGGATTACGTAAGCACTCCCTTTACTTATACTGGGCGCAATGTATTTACGGTTAATCATGTAATGAATGAGCTAACTCATTTGACATTAATAAGCATAATTTATTGAACATATCTAACGATTGGAACATTACATACGCACAACCTTTACCTGAACACCTGATTTCTTCCACAGAGGTGCAATGTATTTACTGATTTCCATAAAATGAGTGAGCTCACTCATTGGATAGTAGCTGTTATTTGTTCTGTAAACACTTATTAAGAATTAAAATTTGATATATTCGATTTTTAAATATATTTTAAGTAAGTATACAAAAAAGTAATTATTAAAATAATGAGAGAGCCTTTACTTACACACATAGATTGGTTGGATATTATTAAGTGGGTTTCCTCTTTTTATATTAGTTAGCATAATTTATTGTTTGAACATAATATTCTTCGTTCAAGCGCAATGTATTTACCAGGATATGAGTGAGCTTGCTTATTTGATAAGTGAGCATAATTTATTGATCATATTCTAAGATCATTGGTCATTGATCATTGGAACATTACATACGTACTACCTTTACTTACACAGGAGCGCAATGTAATTACCTACTGTTTTCCATGAAATGAGTGAGCTCACTCATTTGATAGTAGCAATTATTTCTTTTTTAAACATACATATATTGTATTTTAAAATTTCATATATATTGGATTTTTTGGATATATTCTGAGTATACAAAATAAGTAAGTATTAAAGTAATTAAATAGCCTTTACTCACACATGGTTTGGTTGGGTATTATTGAGTGGGCTCACTCTTTTTATATTTATCAGTATAATTTATTCTTTGAACATAATACTCGAGTGGAATGAACTTACCGCAAAATGAGTGAGCTCGCTTATTTGACGTCAGTGAGCGTATTCAATAATTCTATTACACCGATTATTATTATATTGAAAATAGTATGTTTGTTTACACAATCAATAATAATGTTACATAACCCTAGAAGTAAAGTGCACGATATTTGATTCTGCGCTAGTTGTAATAAAGCTGAACGTACACCTATTACGCAGGCTCGGTATTAAACGTCGCTGGGATTAATGGCACTGCGACTGCCTGTGGTTAGGTATGCGATCAGCCTTTATGTAGACATTTAGTGTAATGGAAGGTTTTTTGTCCAGATCCCGCTGCCGCCAGAGATCGCCGGGCCCTCACCACACATTTTCCACCAGCCTCTTAAACAGGTGAGTCAAATATTACCTTAAAATTTAACTATTTTAGTAGAGACAACAGAGAAGAGAGTTATGTATATTATAAACTTTTAGCAACCGAGTTGTAGAGTAAGTGGCATGACACTTTTCAGGTTGTACAGGTTTATTAACGTTCCGATATATAACAACTGAATAGTGCGAGCTGCGGGAAGTATTTCACTCCGTTTACCTTATAATGCTATTTGTATGCGTTTGATATACGACGAATAGCGACGACAAGAATTGTAACAATAACAGTACTGTTTTGATAGAGGAAACACCACAAGCAAGTACCAGGACTTGTGACTTTACATATAGGTTAAAGGATCCTTTCAGAATACAAGCGAAAGACACTCCCCTCCACTGCCTGACATGTTCTCCAAGTCCACACTAAACAATTTATGGTCAATTACACTTACACAAAACATTGTTGCTCAAAAATTACTAACGTGACGAGCAGAGTGACAGCGTGCACGATGTCAACAAAGAACAGAGGGCCTAGTGGCAGGTTGATACTGTAACTATCGCGTTAACGTAAACGCGAAACTCCAAGGAATTGAAACATCTAGTGGCACTACTGCACAACTGTTTCAATTCCATATAAATTCGCGTTTACGTCAACGCGATAGTAACAGTATGAAAATATTGAAAACTCAAACTAGGCACACTGAACCTAAGTCACTAATCACACTTTTTTTCTTTTGCTTTGTAGTAGGTTCTGAGTGAATGAAAAATTAAGAAATTTATGCAGAAAATAGAAATCTTTCAAAAACAGATTGAGTATGTACTTTAAGTTTGTCACTCAATCTCGGCTAACTGATTGAAAGGATTTGAATGAAATTTTGCACTAAGATAGATTGTATTCATGGGTAAGGTATCGTTGTTAGCTTCTCATAATAAGCTACAAAGGTACGTTCTGAATGTACAAGTTAAATTTGTTTTAATTTAATTTTAGCGATTGCGACATTTTTCTCCCCTTTTTCCTCGTTGTGATTCCTCTTTAGAAGGTTTCATCGACCCAAAGAAATCGCACCAACAAAACAAACAAAACAAGTGAAAATGAAAAGAGAAAAGTGAAACAAAACAACTGAAAAATGTTGTGAGGAAATATTGTACCTCTCAACACATTATAATTATGTCTTATAAAGTGCTTAAATATAAAGTTTCATGATTTTATATTTTAAAATTAAGAAATCTTATACAAACTTTCAACCTATTCGTCCCTTTTTTTCGCAATAAAAGGTAAGTTTCATCAAAATCGGTTGAGAGATTTAAGCGGGAAAGCGTAAAAGACAGACAGACAGAGTTACTTTCGCATTTATAATATTAGTAGGGATTTTAGTAGGGCTTGATGTCAGCTATCAACCTGTAGAGTATGTCATACTATTTACGCGACACCCTGAGTAGACATCCAAAAATCAGTCTTTTGGATACCTACTCAGTTTAATGAATACAAAGTGTTCCCTACCTAATCCCCGTCCCTCCTTAAACCATGAACCATGACATTGTGACGTTAAATTTTAATTCTGATTAAAAGACACCATTTAATACCCATTTAATATAAGTTCAAAAAGCTCACGGATATTTTATTAGCTGTGAGCATACATACATTGTTGCATATTTTTTCTTCGTTCGTCATTTATAACATAAACATTAAACACAATGAACTATTACATCCGGTCAGTCCATAACGCCATTTTGAATTATGACTACGACGATTATAAACATGAAACCTATCGTATATTATGTTTTAAGCGTCTTAATGTTTTCGAGGTAACTCGTTATGGCATTCCATTCCAAAGTTCTTTTGGTTTATAAGGGGTATAGGTTAATACCAACCATTAAAAAATGTATTTACGGGCTTGTTTTGGACTCAATGGTTGAAACTTGTTGATTATCAAAATTATTGTCATATTTTTAATGAGCTACTAAAGAGCAAGGCTTGATGGGTTATAGGAGAAAGAGTAGAATAGAATACGAGTAGAATAATCATGATACCCTAGCCCTCGAACCGATCATTAGATAGCAATTGAAGGCGGTTTTATTTTCTATCTAAAAAGATATGGGTTTTCATTTGAAGTGTGCTCTAAAATCAAATAACTGCCAAATAGCCGCTAATTTTACATAAAATTATTACGAACTCGGTTTATAATTAACGGAGTGAATGAGGTACGTACCAAACATAAAAAATACGCCTGAAATAGAGATTCTCCTCTTTTTTGAAGTCGGTTAAGAACAGGCTGCTTCATTAGTACAGTGGTTAGCCTATATAGTTTCAGATACCGAGGTACTGGGTTCGAGTCCTGGGTCGAGCTGTGAAATATTGAGCTTTTCTTCTGAGATCATGCTAAGCCGCCGGTCCCGGTGATAATCATTAACATCTGGTAGTGATCATAAGAGTTTAACATCCTATTGGAGCAGCGTGGTGGGTTTAAGCTCTGTCCCCTCTTCTATAAGGACGGAGGCCTTGCCTAATTAGATCCTCCTTTAAGAAATTAAATATCACGTGTCTCAAACGGTGACGGAAAACATCGTGAGGGAACCTGCATACCAGATAATTTTCTTAATTATCTGCGTGTGTGAAGTCTGCCAACCCGCATTGGGCCAGCTTGGTGGACTATTGGCCTAACCCCTCTCATTTTGATAGGAGACTCGAGCTCAGTAAATGCGAAAGTTTGTATGGATGTATGTTTCTTTGGATGTTTGTTACTCTTTAACGCCGCTACTACTAAAGCGATTTGGCTGAAGTTTGGAAATAGATTTTATTCTGGATTAACGGACAGGCTACTTTTCATCCCGGAAAAATCCATGGTACCCGCGGGATTTGTGAAAAACTGAATTCCACGCGGATGAAGTCGCGGGCGACCGCTAGTTTTATATAACGCTGTGCTGCGACTTTTACGAGCTCATTGTCTGTAATAAGAACATTAAGACTAATTATAATCATCAAATAATACGAACACATGTGTGACTTGCAAATGGTACGAATTTCTTAAAATAACACGTTGCCGTACGGTATACTTATTATGTTAGTAATGGTTGCTGGGTTTAACCTATTTCTATATTTATAAGCGATACCATAAAAGGAATCGGCGCTTATATGTTCGTCTGCACCAAACTAAATGTGGTTTTCACGCGAAAATCCCATTTTTTTTGTTCTTTACAAGTTTGCCCTTGACTACAATCTCACCTGATGAAGTGATGATGCAATCTAAGATGAAACTGGGCTAACTTGATGGAAGGAGGATGAAAACCCTTTCGGTTTCTACAGAACATCGTACCGGAACGCTAGATCGCTTTGCGGTACGTCTTACACAGCATACGATTTTTAGCTAAGAATAATTGAAAAATTGTTTGATTCAAGTAGGTTTAGTTTACATGCACTTACGAAACTTCAAGTTTGACTATTGAAAATGGCTATTAACTTTGCTTAACTCCCGTACGAATGTGGGTTCGAATCCGGCTCGAGGCATGCACCTCCAACTTTTCAGTTGTGTGCATTTCTTGAAATTAAATAACACGTGTCTCAAACGGTGAAGGAAAACTTTTACTTTTAATACTTTTACGGTGTATATACAACATTCAAATAATGATTAAGATCTGTTGATCACAAAATACAAACATACAAAGCAGTACAGTAAAGTAGAATATTAAAAACTAATATTTAGCTCTCTTTTGAGCACGAGTATCTCCTCAGAATGATAAGGGTAAATTAAGGGCCTTATGCTACCACGCTGGCCAAATGCGGATTGGTAAACTTCACACACGTAGAGAATTAAGAAAATTCTCAGGTATGCAGATTTTCCTCATGATGTTTTCCTTCACCATTTGAGACTCGTGATATTTAAATTCTTAAAATGCAAATAACTAAAAAATTGGAGGTGCATGCCCCGGACCTGATTCGAACCTACGCCCACCGAATCGAAAGCAGAGGTCATATCCACAGAGCTATTACGTTATTCGTAGTAAGTAGTAGAGTATAGAACTCCTTTGATATAATTATATGAAAGAAGTTCTAAATATTTTTTTTGTAAGATAAATATAGTCAACCTGTGTGCAATCATACTTTTATTTATCAAAGTCGAGTTCATCAAAGCTCATAATTCTGATTGGAGTCTTTTCTCCGTTATATTGAAAATAGATTCAGAATTGAATAAAACCACGCCAAAGGAGGGAAGACTATCACGTTTCTATAACTTATTAACTTTTAAACGTAATCGAAGAAAGTTAGAAGGATTCTCATCCCACATTTTTCATCCCGTATTGAGTATTAGAGTATTACAAATAATTTCAATATTATATTGAGGGCTAGCAAATTTGTCGTGAATATATATTTAATTGGTGTTACGATAAATTTAACGAAATGATTTTCCTTAATGTATTTAGACCATTTTGACGACTTTTCCGACGCACTTGTACTGTTTGCAAGAACTTGTACTGTTGTACTGTTTGTTTGGGGTCCTGGGTTCCATCCCCAGCATGGATATTATATTTTCTAAAACTGACTCAAGTTTAATATGGTGGTAGGCAACAACTAGTTGGAACCGTATCGTCAACGTACCAACCGCCAAGCGAATTAGGGTTCCGATAGGACGCCGCCTAGAAAAGAAACACACGAGTATCAGTGGCGAAGATTGGAATATTGTCGAAAAAAAGCAAATTCATATCGCCTGATATGGTTTCTCGTTTATCCATACATACTATATTATACAATATTCATTACAATAATGAATATACCACGTAAATCGGCTTTTATGTAGGTACTCTTCGTTGTAGAATTTAGTTGTACCTCTTCCAAAAAAGCCAGCTTCCATATTAAACTGCATCGTCACTTAACATCGGGTGAGATCGCAGTAGGGCTACATTGTCATTGAATAGAAAAAAGTAAAAATTTTACAATAACGGCTTGATTTCGGCTTTTCACAAACCCCGCGGGAACCATCGATGTTATTATGCATTTAAACCTTCCTCTTCAATCACTCTATCCTTCCTCCTTCATCAACAAATCATCTCCATCAGATAAGATTTTTACTCAAGGGCTAATTTGTAAATAATAATAAAATTAAAAAAAAAACAGAGAAAGTGACTTTGTTTTATACTATGTAGTGATCATACGCCACAATAAAATCTCCTGAAGTCTGTTACTTTCTCCACTACAATTGAAAGCTAACAACTAAAGTTATAAAACATTAAATTCTTCGTACTTAAAAAGAAACATTGTGAAATTCCAACAAATAATCAACATCAAAACAATGGACGTAATATCTGTATTTGTACGACTCATTTATCTTTCCTAGAATCGTTATCTGTAGAGACGTGTGACGCCGGCGAAGTCAAACATTGCGATTTACCTGCGCCCCCACCCCCTGCGCCGCACCCCTGTACCCTTGGTCCATCCCCAGCTACCTGAAGTGCGAGCGCAGTTTGTAATCCGCCATTCAAATTTGTAACGGGTATAATTCGGATTGTGCGATGTCGGACAAAATGAAATCAGGACTTATTTATTTACTAGCTGACGCCGCGCGGTTACACCCGCGTGGTTCCTGTTCCCGTAGGAATACGAGGATAATATATATATAGCCTTCCTCGATAAATGGGCTATCTAACCCTGAAAATTTTTTCAAATCGGACCAGTAGTTCCTGAGATTAGCGCGTTCAATCAAACAAACAAACAAAAGAACTCTTCAGATTAATAATATTAGTATAGATTTTGTATTTTATACTTTTATTGACATTGTTAAAAATTTAAAAGAAAGAGCTAATAAATAAATGAGATATATACAAACTACATACAATTTGGAATACTTCATAATATATTATATATTATATAAGCTGAAGAGTTTATTTGATTGAACGCGCTAATCTCAGGAACTACTGGTCCTATTTGCGCGCGGCGTCAGCTAGTACTTCATAATTAAGGCTACTTTATATTACAATGAATTTATACGTAATATCTACAAGTCATTTTTAAAGCGCCAGTGCCTATATTGTATAACGTTATTTCTTTTTCCAGCAACCTTAATTTATAAATCACAACAATATTATACAAACGTACAAAGTTGAAATTTGGCAGGGATGTAGTTCGTAATTAGTGGACGTGGAAAAGGCCAGATTATGGTAGGCGTCCACAAATCCGCATAGTACTTACCAGACCATTCACATCAAACATTTCAGTATTATTTGTATAGAAAGTCGTACAAATACGTATACTGATCCGCATCCTACGGATCGCATCGAACGGATTGTGTCTATGATGCGGATCAGCGGACGGCTGCCATTAATAAGCCTAGTGGATGTGAGCTCTCCTTCCGATTCCGGAGGGTGTGGGTTCCAATCCGGTCTGGAACATGCACCTTCAACTTTTCAGTTGTGTGCATTTTAAGTAATTAAATATCACGTGTCTCAAACGGTGAAGAAACCTACATAACTAGGAAGTTTCATAATTTTCTGCGTGTGTGAAGTCTGCCAATCCGCATTGGGCCAGCGTGGTGGACTATTAGCCTAACCCCTGTCAGTCTGAGAGGAGACTCGAGCTTAGTAGTGAGCCGAATAAGTGTTGACAACCCAATCTATCTCCGTTCCTAATTTAAAATTACCATTCAATATTTTTTCATGAAAGAGTAACAAACATTCATACAAACTATCACAAATAAAGTAGAGTAGTAAGATTAACGTTTTGCTTTATGAAGCTTTAATGATTTGAAACTATTATCATAATAGTAAAAGAGAAAAAAAATTTACTTAACGAAATTGCAAAATCCATCGTTATCTCAAATTAAAACCTTATTTTATGTTATATATTTTACCGTACCCGTATTCGGTTGAAGCGCCTAAAGCTTTTCTATAGGAATTTCATGTAGGAAGTTCCGCCGATAATAACATTACATAACAACAGATTACAGAACGTTAAACAACAAGATAAGAAATAAAACTTACCTCTCTATTAACTCTATACTCTGACCAAGCGACTCTCCTAACCCGCAGTTGCGAAGCTCTGCGGTCCTATTATGTAACTCCATTAATATACTAAATGAATACTAATAATATAATAGTATAATAAATACTATACCATTAAAATAATAAGTCACTACATCGTTTTTTGTCATATTTTCGTTTTGTGATCATCTAACATTCAATGAAATGACCTAAACTACGCCATATTATTTCGAGTGGCGGTGATTTTTCATTGATAAATTTGAATTTAATAACATTTAACATGATTATTTCAACGAAATGACGTTAACAACGACTTTTCCTTAAAATAACACTATTACTTGCTACTAACACTAGTATACTAATGCCACTTTACGCAAAATTACCGTAAATAAGTTCATTCTTTGAAAAAACAATATTAGTAGATTGCAAAAACGAAAATACGAAAAAAAACCACGTTGTCACTTATTATTTGAATGGTACACCGAGATACATAATAACCCCGCTGCCTGGATAAAGTCGAACACACACACCGAGACACTTCGTCCGTTGCAATAAGTTAATGCTAAACTTAAAAGCTATTCAGTATCAACTATCAGTCGGGCCACTGCGCCGGTTCCGACAACATCTGCCGTCGAGGGGCTACCGAGCTAGTCTTTTTACCATATTGACAACAGAATCATGTATTCTATTATGCTCTAGTGCACACAAAACCAATCCCTATTGTGATATACCGAAGTTAGCGAATCCCTTGGAGTTACTAAAATGGTGAGTCGCAATTACAATATTATTATGAACCACAAAGTGTAGACAGACGTAACGAAAATGTGTTTTTAAAATGTAAACCGATTGCAGATTATAATGTATTTTTTAATTTGTTTGATTATATTGCGTTAGCTAACTGGTGCAGAGCTTTAAAGAGCACTATGCGACTCGTGGAAATTTAATGCAAAATCAAAATTTAAACAAAAAAAGTATTTCAATGAAAATCTATTAAAATTGCAATTTTGACGGCCTCCGTGGCGTAGTTGAGACCTGGGTGTACATATGTATTCTGTGACCTGGATTCAATCCCCGGCTGGGCCGATTGAGGTTTCCTTAATTGCCCAAATTTTGGTGGGTGGGAGACTTCTGCCGTGGCTAGTTACCACCCTATTGGCAAAGACGTACCGCCAAGCGATTCAGCGTTCCTGAACGATGCCGTGTAGAAACTGAAAGGGATGTGGATTTTTATCCTTCTCTTAACAAGTTAGCCCGCTTCCATCTTAGACTATCATCTCTTACCATCACGTGAGATTGTAGTCAAGGGCTAACTTGTAAAAGAATTAAAACAAAAATAATCGTACTCCTAACAATTTTTTTTATATATTTTTCAAGAGTATTTGCAACATCTTTTAAATGTTACCAATATTCCCATTCCTCTCAACTTAGTCAACTAGTCGGGAAAGACTGTATTAGGCGTGGGTAAGACAATAGTCCAACGGGCGGGGATCGAGCCACTACCCACATTTGATTGCATCATTCCTTTACCATCAAGTGAGATTGTAGTCAAGGGCTAACTTATAAAAAATAAAATGCCTTTTAGTAGCGTCGCCGATTAATGGCAGGCGTCCACTGATTCGCTTCGTACGTATCGGACGCATCGCGTCCAATGGTACAAGTGCGTCTACTGATCCGCATCGTAAGGATCGCATGGAACGAATTTTATCTACCGTAAAATTAAAAATCCGTTTGACGCAATGCATCCGATATGTACGATGTTGATCAGTAGACACCTGCTATGAATCTTTTTTTTTTTAGTTAAACTAGCGGACGCCCACGAATTAGTCCGCGTAAAACCGTACCCCTACCATACCCTACTCCCACCCTGCACCTACCCTATTCCTAGCCTACCTCTATCCTACCCTAATCCTATCTTACCCCTACTATCCTATGTCCGTCTCCTGGTTCTAATCGGTCCAGCCATTCTTGAGTTATAAGTAGTGTAACAACTCGACTTTCTTTTATATTATATATAGATTGAAGGTACATTGAGGATTAACATTTCAAGTTGACAGGCAGCCATGACAGATATTTTTGGGTTATTTTTGGGTTTCAGTAGTTCATAGTTAGTTGAATATGTTTTTGCTACTATATCGTCGTGAACCAAATAGGTACGTAGGGAAGTGCTATGAAAACTGATAACGTATTATTCGTATGACCGACCCCGCGAGCGAGCGCCAGCTCTACTTATGAAAGCTTTTGACGGTTATTATCTCTCGATACAAAAATTCCGTAAGCCTGGGGATTTTATTTGTTTTTTTTTACTTTTTCAATCACGTTTTAACGTTCGTGTTTTTGTTTAATGTTGCTTTTTTATTTTTAGCATAGTTCTACTTCGTGTAGGTTTAGAATGGAACAATATAAGTTTGGATTAGTACTCCTGCGAGTGAAGTCTTTACCTCTATTTGAGATATCCCTTGTAATGTTAATTGCAACTGGATGACCTTCAAGGGGATTATTTATGCAAAAGGGTTGATATACGAGTAGGTACGTGAGAAATTTAGACTTATGTGGATTTGCAAATTAAAGCTAATAATAACTAAAATTAAATGCATTGGTTAACAAAGTTTACGTTTTGATATGGTTAAAACATTCTAATACTTGTAACAGAAGGTTCAACCTTTCCCATTACTGTTGAAAATTTTCCATTAGTTATAATAATTATTATTGTAAATTTATTATAAATTAGGCCTACGTTGAGTGTATTGCCGCCTCTTCTCAAAATAATCGGCACTCCGACCGGGTATAATAGCCTCTGTACAACAGACATATTTGATATTTCAAAAGTGCTTGAAAACTAAGCCCACTTGATTCTATGTGAGCCTACTTTACAAGCCCTTTTAGCGCAAGCAGAAAATAAACAAATCGAAATTTGAATTTGAATTGTACTATAATTAGTCATTAACTAGTAATATCGTATAAATATTTAGTTTATCTCAAGCTAATTCGTATAATGTGACCATTTCCCATGTTCGTCGACTGGCATAATCGAATATGTAGTCAAAATTGAATCAGACGGTCCTTGATAGACGCTGTCTTGCAACTGTCCTCTGATTTGTCACTTAGAGATAATCATGATGCATATTGCACGCCTCGTCGGTCCAGTGGTTAGCATGTGTGGCTTTGGATAAGAAAACCCAGGAGGGCTTTCTTTCTTCGCATCATCATCATGTCAGCCGATGGACGTCCACTGCTGGACATAGGCCTTTTGTATATCCATAGGGACTTACAAACATCACGATCCTAAACCAACTGCATCTAGCGAATCCCTGCGACTCGCGTGATGTCGTCAGCGACCAACACTGCGCTTCTAGTGCAGGGTCGCCATTCCAGCACCTTGGGACCTCAACGTCCATCGGCTCTTCGAACTATGTGCCCTCGCGACTTGTTGAACTATGTCGATGACTTTGGTTTGCGGATCTCCTCATTTCTGATTCGATCACTTTCTAAGACAGTGAAATTCTTAGCTCGAAGATATGCCTTGAAGAGATGTCAAAACCGTCGGTCCCAGTCACAACGGATGGTGATTCGTTAAAGAATCAAAAATTATTAATCCCTTAGCCTGCCAATCTTCAATTGGATCAGCCATGGTGGGTCTAAGCTTTTAAGGTTTCTAGATGCTAATATACCACTACCACGTCTGAGATGTATCTAGTAACATCTTTATTAAGTATTTAGGTCATGTAAGTTGATTATGCCAGAGAGACGCACGTTTTTCGGCAATCGGGTTCAAAACTTCAATTGCAGAGACTATTTCGCTCATCAGCTAATTCACAAGCATTGTTTAAAAATGAACTTGTAGATTCGATTATTGGGCATTCATATACCTAGAATGTGACTTCGCCTCTATCGTATCCTCTGTCCTTCTGTATTGTATCTTTATATCGTGTCGTGACCACACCACTTGTGTCAATCATAAGCCAATTGCTAATGACCAGACTCAACGCGAGCGCCGACGCGAGCTCCCCTGGTGCGGCCTTCCCTTAAGTCCCACATGTGCAAAATGTGTAGCGAACGGGCAGTCGGACACATTCACTGAGCATTGAGCGAAGTGAGCGAACGCTTATGTTTTTGTATTATATTGTGTGAGGTCAGAGTGTTTCTGTGTGCCAAACTTGCACGTGTTGTTTTCAGTTATATAAACAACGCCGCCCAAACTATTGTAACACTAAACAAATATTGGCCCATTTAACGACTACATGCATTTGTTATTCCGCTAGGATAAACGTGAGGATAATAATATAATAATTAATTAATGAGTTTTCCTCGTCCGATTTGATAAATTTAAACGATAGTGTTAAAGTTTTAAACGAACGCGTGCGCGCTGGTCGCTAGAACGTTGTATGTGAAACTTTTTTTTTTAAGTGATAGGCCCTTAGCCAACTAAGACATTTTTTTTATTAAGCTACATTTACACTGACTTTAGTCGAGTGATACTGCTAAGCTGTTTAAACTTTCGTAAAACATACCATGAGGTAAGATTCTAATATTATCAATATACTTCTTCTTCTTCTTGGTTCTTGGTTGTTCTTTTTATTACCCGACTGCAAGGAGGGTTTTGTTTTTCGCGCGTATCTTGTATATATGTATGTATGTATGTAATATTCCTTATTACTTCATATGTTCCAAACCGCTGAAGGGATTTATGTTATTAAAATATTGTTAAATTCGTCTTAATAACTCAAGTGTTCTTACGTTACGACCTGATAAACTTGTTTTTTTACAAATTCTGCGAAATCCATGGATTTTTTCGGGTTACTAATTAGCCCTAAGAGTTCATATATCTGTATTTCAGTCAACTCGTTTTAGTAGTTGCGGCGTGAAGGAGTAACAAACACACACGCACACACACACACACACACACACACACAATCTTTATAGATAGCCAGACATACCGGACGGTCGTTTTGACGGAGGTTCTGGGTTCGATCCCCGGCTGGCCTGATTGAGGTTTTCTTAATTGGTCAAGGTCTGGCTTGTGGAAGGCTTCCGCCGTGTCTAGTTACCGCCAAACGATTTAGCGTTCCGGTACGATATCGTGAAGAAACCGCAAGGGCTGTCAATTTCCAGTTTACTCCTAACAAGTTAGCTTGCTTCAATCTTAGATTGCACTATCACTCACCGTGAGAGAGAGAGGGAATCATGTGAGATTGTACTCAAGGGCTAATTTGTAAAAAATAAAAATAAGTCAAATAAATAATTTTAGTATCAAAAGGTACTAACTTAATGAAATAAAATATTAAATTCAGATCTCTATTTAACATTTATTGTAATACAGTAAAAGAAGCTCTAGGTAAAAGTTGATAAAGAATGAATTTCAGTCAACGGGTGTTTTGCGTTGGCTGTAGTGGGTATTTATAAAATAAATACAACATTTTAGGAAAACTGTTCATTGTATAAGTACTGTAGCCGGTTAATTAGCTTTAGAAAGTAGCAAATATGAAGGCTTCAGATCTTCGATTGTTAAAGTATAAAATGTATTTTTTTTTATTTTGTACACGATATCACGAGCTGTAAGCTACGTGGCAACTATTTGCAAGATACCTTTACAATTGTCTTTACCTTAAGCGGTGTTCACAAAGGGTTGCCGCGAACCTGAGTGGCGACTTGGGCGTGATTTCTCACATTATGCATAAGGAATACATGCTTTATACTTAGTCGTTTGAGGGTCTGGAGCCTTGAAAATACCGGCTACCTTCCAAATCCACCATATCGTACATATCTACAAGAGGAGCATGAGCTGACGAACGTTCAGACTGTGGCTACGGATAAGGAGGTCCTGGAATATTTACTGATCTCATCTATTTTCTAAGAAATTTTCTATAAATATTCAGCTCAGCCCAGGGTTGGGAAGCTGGTGGTGTTACAGCCCCATGCCTTGGAGAGCACGTTGAGCCGTGCCATTATCATTAACATCCGATAATGGCCGTTCATCATCATTATCATTATCATCACATATTCGGCTCACTGCCGAGTCTCCTCTCAGAATGAGAGGGGGCATTAGCAGACTTTACACACGCAGAGAATTCTAATGTCTGCGTGTGTGAAGGTTCTCTGGTATGCAGGTTTCCCTTAAGATGCTTTTCCTTCACCCTTGAGAGAAACGTGATATTTAATTTCTTAAAATGCACTACAACCGAAAAATTGAAAGTGCATGCCCCGGACCGGGTTCGCCATCCTCCGGAATCGGAGGCAGAGGTCACACCCACTGGGCCTTTTAATATATTTATAATGGCTGTTAGTATAATATTATCATCCTAATTCCTCCAAACCGCATTTATGGGTAAGCTTTGAAGCCTAAGCTTTGAGCCTAAGCTTTGAGCTAGGAGAGAGGGAGGCCCTGTAATAGGCCGTTAAGGCTGGTGATAATGAAAATGGGGTATGTCTGAGTATCGCAGGCTCTAGGTCCAAAGCCCACGGTTACGCAAGCGCGGTTGGGCGGTACTGTAAAGTGTGAGAGTGTTTCAGGCGGCCGTGGATCCGAGTCACTCCCCGCACAGTGTGGGCGCGCGCGGCGCTTGGGGCGGACTGAACGTGGCCTACGAACTTCAGGACACCAACAAGCCGAGGTCAGTACTATTTGCTGCTCATACCAATCCCAATAGCTTCATCATCACGGAACGTCCATCTCCGACAACACGAGCTCAGGGACTAAGGCGTCATGTAAATGTCGCCGCAGCCGCAATCCTTTAGATGAAAACGCAACGGCGCCGCGCTGGAACCGCACCGCATCACATTTTTACCTTTCTTCACAGGCTTGCGGTGCGGTGCCGGTGCGGCTGCGGCGGCATCTACACGAAGCCTTTTGAACTAGTGTAGAGATAGTGTTGTGCTAGTCAGTGGCGTGCACTTCATAGATGCAAAAATGCCCTGTTTACCTTGATGACTCACTACGAAACTTTATTGTAGAAGAAATTCCCGTTTTGCACTATTTTTACCTATATTGCATACCCTTGTAATAAACCTTGTTTACGCCACTGGTGCTAGTGCTACCTTAAGAACACGAGATCAAAGTGTATGTTGTCAATCGTTCTTGCTAGGAGGGTTGTAATAAGATTAAGTCAGTAGGTCCATGTCTTACATTTAAATATAATATAATATATTAATAATTATATATTTATAATAATAAAATTTAATATAATATAGTCTGCGTCGGCTATCCACAGGAGCAACGGAGTAGTCCAATTACAACATTGATATTTAATTTTTCAATTACAGTAAATTTTACCAAAATAACTATATCAAAGAATTATCTCTATTTGACTTACTGCCCAACTCAGTTTATATTTGCTTTATTTTTGGAACATACCCAATAGTCCTGTGGGCGGCGATTGAACCCCAGACCTTGCGTTCGCATTAACTTAACATTAACATTGCAGGTACTATGGCTTTAGTGCATATTTCGTGTATCCTTAATATTTTGTCGAGTTTTTTATGTACAAAAAAATGTGCGTGCGTTTTTTTTATTTTTTTTATTGTCTCTGCGTTGTATGCGATTATTGTCTGTTATTGTGTGCATCGCGCCTGCGAATGTTTTAATACATTTTGTTTTCGATTTTAATGTTTTAGGAAACTTTACCAATTCAGATTTTGTAAATAAAACTAGCGGACGCCCGCGACTTCGTCCGCGTGAAAGTCGATGTAAACTTTCAACTACCTCTCCTCACCCTACCCTATCCATACCCTACCCATTCCCTACCTCTACCCCTACCCTACCCCTACCCTCCGCCTACCCTACCTCTACCCTACCCCTAATTTTCTTTGCTATAAACGTCACGGAGCCCGAGACCTTTCCAACGAATAGTTCTGGAGTTATAGCGTCAGGAAGGAAAACCCGACTTATTTTTATAAATATAACTAGCTGACGCCGTGCGGTTTCACCCGCGTGGTTCCCGTTTCCGTAGGAATACGGGGATAATATATGCCTATAGTCTTTCTTGATAAATGGGCTATCTAACACTGAAAGAATTTTTCAAATCGGACCAGTAGTTCCTGAGATTAGCGCGTTCAATCAAACAAACAAACTCTTCAGCTTTATAATATTAGTATAGTTAACAAATTGTTAAGAAAGTTGTCGTTGATAATTACCCATTCGTCCTTATTTTTGATGGACACCCACTACCACTAACATTGACGTTTTGTAGATCACGTGCATAATATGAGGCTTACCTAACCTCAGGTTGTCCTGTAAAGCCTCCCGTGGGTGCAGGATGGTGCTCCGATCACTGATTGGTGGTAATGACCGGGCCGACGACATATCGTGCACAGGATGTTTACTTTCACTAACAACATCCGGCGGGAGGGGTCTTACTTTAAAAATCTTTATAGAAATAAAAGTTTAAGTAGAAAAGTATTCATCATGGTTAGTTGAACGAATTGTCGATAATAACCTCATTTTACGCCAGTGACATTAGTGTGGATAGTTTGGTATTCTCGTAGATTTAATTTTAAGTTTTCGACTAATTATTATCACCATTATCTTATAATATCAATATTGGCTATAGACTATGTGGTAGTCGTAATAGTGGTGGCAGTAGGTAGCGGCAGTGGCAAGTGGTGACGTTTTTTTTTAACGAAATAACTTGCCACTCGATATGTTTTGAAACGTACACCGTGTTCCATAATAGGGTAGTTGACTCATATCTAATATAAACAATATTAAGTAATTTCGGTCAGTACGTGGAATAAAGGTCCGTAATATATCGATATCAATATGTCAATTAAGGATTTCATAGAAAACTTGGTTTAGAAATTATGTTCATAACTTTTTCCAAACGCCAAAACGTTGTCGTCCATTTTGTGACGTCACGACATTACTCTATGTCACGAATAAACGTCAAACTATTTACTAACTAATAATTTTGCTAGGCACTCCTTTTGTTTAATATTTAATGTTAACGTGACGTCATGAAACAGTTAAAATATAGACCACCATGGCCGACAAAGTTTTGACTCGTAAAAATATTTAAAAATAAATTTATTATGAATTCACGTTTCAAAATTTTTTATTTTTCAATCTAATAAACGGTAATTAACAACTTAGGACTATTTAAAAATGTGTCAACTAGCCTATTATTCTACTGACGTCCTTAATTACCTATTTGGTAAGTCACCACACTACTCCAATGCGGGCTGGCGTGCTAGCGAGCTAAGGTAATAATATTTGAAATAATGTTGACGCTGTATCAGATGATTATGGTAATAATGGCTAAACGTGCTCTCCGGGGCACAATACTGAAGCACCTACATACAATTCCCCAAACCAGGCTGAGAATCATCATTATCAACCCATATTCGGCTCACTGCTGAGCTCGAGTCTCCTCTCAGAATCAGAGGGGTTAGATAGATAGATAATTCTGGCCTCGACTAGCGATTCAAACCCAGGACTTCATGATTTGTAGTCACATTGGCTTACCATTGAAACCAAAAACAATAATTTTTGTATTTTTGTTGACGAAATCACTTTGAAGCCTTTGGATCTTAGTCGTAAATTAATATTATGTTTCGTAATATACAGGATAATCCCATAATCAATGGATAAAACTCAAATGGATAACCACTCGATTCCTAATTATCTAAAACGAATTTGAGTAGCTTTGAAAAAATCCCTAAGGTGACCAAGTTATATTTTTAATTCGATTTTTTAAATATTTTCTATCTTGAATCAGTTTGCTGCTATAATTAAGTGGCCGAAAAAAAAAACAATTGCGTCCGGGAGCATGTTATTATTGTTACGGAAAATTTACACCAATGAATATTTACACATTAGATTGCTTTAAATTAAAATCTTATAACTTCTCATTACAACGTACTGGACGTAAACATATACGTAAATGCAATTGCATTGAATAAATGCAATTCTAATCATTTTGTCTGTTAGTTGAATTTATAATACTACTGGCGGCATCTGTTAACAATACTTTTAACTATATTTTATTCGTGTAAGTTACACAGATTATTGATATAGATAAATAGGTTTTTGGGGTAATTGGCAGTTCAATAAATAATACCTAAGGGGAAAATATACATCATTGTTTTACAATTAAAGATGTTTTAGCTTTGAATTTTACAATAAATTAGCTCACTAGTATAATAGATGGAGTTGGTATACAGTATAATAGATGGAGTTGGTAACCAATTTCTGATTGACCAACGCCATCTATTGTGAAGTAGACAAAGACCTTTTATAGCAAGCTTTTATACCTTTTATAGACTTATATCAAGTGCTAAGTACCTGTAAATGCAATGTCATTTTTCGGTCTTGTCCTTTGTAAAACTTTTGATCCGAGTCTGTCGAGCTGGGTGTTAGATTTATAGCTAAGCGTCGGTATACCAGTGATCGTGCTGCTACGGCAACTCGACGTGTACGTATAGTAAGTAATGACATTTAGGTAGCGTAAATGCGATGCGGTTCATATTCATATGTCGATTGGCGAAACAGTTTTTTATGCACACCCTCGAAATTTTCATTTTATTTCCACTATTTATATGTTATAATAATCATATTTGTACACGTACGTGATATTAAATAGCAATAATTTCACTTTATATTATATATTGTGATGAAATCATCACATATTGTGATGATTTGAGTAGTTCGAATAGTTACTTAAAACACGACAATTTTCGCTTTTACTTTCATTATTTATTGACATCGTATCGGAACGCTAAAACGCTTGGCGTTACGTCTTTGCCGGTAGGGTGGTTATCACACTAACAACTGGTATTATGCGTTGTAGCTAAGCTCTAAGTTTCTAATTGAAATAAATGAGTTATGTAAATATACTTATTAATTTATACATAACTTTTTACACGGAGCCGATATGTATCTGCTGCAGCGCCACATACTTTATTTATATTATCATTGTTTAATGCTTTGTGATCTAAAGCTGATAGATATCTATGCGCACAAGCCACGATTCCTGACCAAAACTTCGGAAGGTCTTAGGGTGGCCGCTCACTGTCAATTTTTAGTTGGCCGACTTTTTAATTGTACATGATTTAGTTGGACAGATGCGGGCTGTCATACATCGCTATACCTGTTCTATAATCAGCCGATTAAGTCGGCCAACTAAAAGTTGTAAGTGAGCGGGGCCTCTTAGTTTACATCCCTGCTCGCTGGACTATTGTCGTACTATCTTGGAACAAACTTATATTTAGATTCACTTATTTCAATGACATTCTTTTAATTCTAATTCTAATTATTTAATTTAATTTTGTAACTGTAATTTTATTTGAATAAATAAAATTATTAATTGAATACAAATTATATTTTTATTTTACCGGATTTTATTTAAAGATATCTCCGCCCAGCTCTTATACCCGGTCCCGGTGCAATGTTTCACTCAATTTGTAGTAATTATGACTATTCGTATATATATATTTTAAATATCGTTCATTAAAGTTTTCGACTTTACTTGCCACCACTAAATAATGTCATAACTTGACGTTTCAAAAGTGCTTGCAAATTAATAATTGAATGAATGAATTTTGAATTTGAAATTTTTCCATGGTTTCCAGTGTAAGTGGAATAGCCGGGAAGAGTAAAGACGCCACTTTAGCAGCCAACCTGCAGTCGATGCCGCCCGGCATGCGTAACAAGAAGCGAGCAGCGATGGCCACCGCCTCTGTGGTCTCTATGGCCACGCCGCCACCTATGCGTGAGTTGCTTATAATCCTTTATCAGCCTATTTTTAACAGCCCACTACAGAGCGTGATCGAACCAGAAATGAGGACATCCGCAAAAGAAACAAAGTCACCGACATAACTCAAAGTAAACGAGTGGCGAAGCTGAAGTAGCAATGGAAGAACACATAGTTCGAAGAGCCGATGGACGTTGGGGTCTCAAGGTGCTGGAATGGCGACCGCCCACTAGAAAGCGCAAACTTGGTCGATCTCCCACCAGGTGGACTGACGACATGAAGCGAGTTGCAGGGAATCGCTGGATGCAGGCGGCTTAGTATTGTGATGTTTGGAAGTCCCTACAAAAGGCCAGTGTCCTGCAGTGGACGTTCATCGGCTTGATGATGATGATTACAGAGCCAGAAATCATTATATGAGAGAAGACATGAAGCTTCGACCCACCACGATGTTCCAATGCGGGTTGGCGGATAACGATGATAATGTTCTGTTGAAATTTATTTATTTACAAAAATTATATTTGGGGAGACATTACAGTTACTCAATTCGTAATGGTTAATGTTTTATTTTTTACTACTATGTAAATGTTACTCCTTAAGAATAGATTTTTCATATATAAGCCCCCGGTATGAAAAAAAATTAGGCAGTAAAATTCGATGAACAAATGGCAGCGTTACGTTTTTTGTGTGCAACCTATTCTGCGCAACTTTCACTTTTCAGGCGTGTATGCTCCGGGGCGACATACACCTATTTAGACAGTCGATCTGAAAAAGTAAACTCCATTCGTGCGTCGGCGCTGACACACACTTTTTTTTTAAATTTAAATATATACATAGTTTCATGTATGCCATTGCACTTAATTAGCCATTTGGCTTCGCCTTATTGCAAAAACGTTCGTGCTACAATATCCCCCATTACATGACAGGGACATAAATAACTATTTTTGCTATCTTCTTTTTTCATGCAGAAGCGACTCACGCGCTGGCAAGTGTTCGCCGTCCGCCGCAGCCGACGCCGCCGCCTATGTACCAGGAGACCATCAAGGATTCACCGCCTGGCTCGCCTGGTAAATTGTTCTGTTATATAAATGTTCAATCAGTTTTCTTATTCCGCTTAAAACAGCTGCATTTGCAGTGTAAAGTGCTGACACAGCGCTGCCGTCTGCGTCTCGTACGACCTTGCCGCGGGTGGCCTACTTTTGGTTGTTGTAAGACGTAAAAAAACTATTTTTTTAATAAAAATATTATTGATGATTATATAGAATCAAAGGTCACTACGTGATGACGTACACGTACGTCCACAATAAAAATATATGAAGAATAAAAAGCTGTTAACGAGAGTGAATGACAAAATATATGTGTTAGAGGATCAGGTGAAGGTTTTCTTGGGCGGGGCACATAGTGCGAAAGCCGATGGGCGTTCGGATTCTGAGGTTCCAGATCAGAAAACGACTCCCCACTAGGTGTACTGACTACATCAAGGGAGTCGCAGGGATTCGCTGGATGCAGGCGGCTCAGGATCGTAATGTTTGGAAGTCCGTACAAAAGGCCTATGACCTGCGCGCTTTTTTATTATAATAACTAAAGAAAACCTTAAACAATACAATTTTACAATCATGAATAAATCAACTGTGAAGACCACGAAATTTAAATTATATCAGTAAGTGTTCAATCTAGATTAAACCCATTAATAATAGTAGCAATTTATTGTCATCATCATGAAAAAGAAGTTATTTAAGTTCATTATAGAAGTATGGAAAGAGATTCATTTGGAATTCAAGGTTAACTACTTCTAAAGGAAAAGAGTTGCTAGAAGCAGTTGAAGAAGTGCGTTGCAATGAGTTCAGTATTGGGAAATCCCTAACAAAATACCAGACTTCATAGATTTATTCTTTTACAAATAATTAATTTTTGATTTCAGGTTGTGAACGGGCGTTGAAGCCGAAAATGGAATATAGGTGAGTCATTTTATAGACCTCTCAGTAAATGTGAGAATGAAAAATCAAAATATGGTTTAAAAATGATAATAGATTTCAAGTTATAGTATCGCTACTAAAAATGTCTATTTTAACGTCAAATCTTCTACCATGCTGAGCTCTAAAGTGAGTGAGTGAGTGTCATAATGGTAAATTATTTAACGAATGGTCGTTCAGATGTTAATGATTATGACTAGGACCGCCATCTTCACAACGAATCCTGGATGAGACTTTATTGAAAAGGACTATAGACACAATCTAACACGACATTCTTTTTTCACTGTGGAATTAAAAAGTTACAACTGTATAAAAAAGGGTTTTTAGATATCGTAACATTACAGGTTAATTTTATGAATACAATAATTACGTCAACTTTTATTAGACGACCAAGTGGCGCAGTGGATAGTGAGCCTGATTTCTGCTACCAAGGTCGTGGTCGATTCTCACAATTAGAATATATGATAATACCCGCAATAATGCGACCCCTATTATCGTAACTTTATCTATTCCACTACATTTTATGACTGTTCGACCTGGGTATAGTTTTTATACTTGAGTGCCTTTTGCCATTTCTGAGTAGAAAGAACAAGCGCAGTATTTTACCAGGACTAGAAGTATCATTGTGTATGCGTGTGTCTCAGGGCGGGTGGCAGCTGCACGGCGCCGCACATGCTGGGCAACGAGCTGAACCTGGAGAGCGGTGCGGCGGCGCGCCTGCAGGAGCAGCTGGCAGCCGAGCTGGCCGCGCACGCTGCCGGCACCTCCGCTCCCGACGCGCTCGTGCCGCCGCCGCTGATCAACAAGGCCGCACCCGTAAATATCTTGACGTTTCCTCCTTCGGTCGATAGTCCCGACTTGACTGAGAGCTCACGTTCGTATCTTCGTTGTATTTTGCTCCATCTACGCTTGACGGGAACGCCCTAGAATTTCTTGTAGTTCATGTTCTTAGTCGCTTAACGGGAACGCCCTATCCTTTATTGTTTCATTAATTTTAATGTACCTCATGATTGGTATGGACGTTTTGGCCAAGTTTTACGACCGGTTGCCACCTGACACCAAAGTCGTATTCTGGAAGACTTAAACGTTGCCGTTGACCCATGCGGGCTCTTCAGCCGCTACTCTAATGTATGTAATGCTGAACGTTCGTCTCAACTGCCAACGGGCATTTCCATATCCGCCACCTTCAGGATAAGCTCCCTAGGATTAAGGCTTATTTGGGAGAACTATCATATTCACCCAAAATTTAATTACGTTCTTTCAGTTGTTGTGTAAAACTAAACGTCTTATCTATACTAATATTATAACTTTCAGTTGTTAACTAAACGTCTTATCTATACTAATATTATAAAGCTGAAGAGTTTGTTTGTTTGCTTGAACGCGCTAATCTGAGGAACTACTGGACCGATTTGAAAAATTCTTTTAGGGTTAGATAGCCCATTTATCTAGGAAGGCTATAGGCTATATAGTATTCCTACGGGAACGGGAACCACGCGGATGAAACCGTGCGGCGTCAGCTAGTCAGTTTATAGAGACAAACGCGCTTGGTTTGTCATCATGCCACTTGCCAAAGCCAAATGACCTTCCAAAATATATTGACTGTTATATTCGTTGTTATTTCAAATTCATGTTAACCTTGAGCCAGCAGCATCAAAAAGTCAGCAAGATGCTCAATTCCATTGATATAATTAATGATTTTACTTTTTGTATGTTTGTATTTGTATATAATTAATGATCGTATAATGGTTTTAAAACAAATTGTGTTTGCTTGCTTAGAGCACGATCACGGGCAGTAGTCGCAGCAGCTCGAGCGCACAGAGTCTCGACCAGCTCCTGGAGAGACAGTGGGAGCAAGGGTCGCAGTTCCTCATGGAGCAAGCGCAGCACTTCGATAGTAAGCCGTATTCCGTCAAACAGCATCCCACTTCAGATACCCTCGGGACTTTCGTTTTAAGTATTTCAATTCGACACCTTTATTAACTTACAATCTGTAACGTAATAAAGGCGTCAAATTGAAAAGTCAGTTAGATTAGACCCATTAAATTTTTAACGAAAAAAGGTTCTGCTGTTTGGTTTTATTGACGTGGTGTTTACGCTTATTACTGAAGTCCCAATGAACCTACTTTCCGATTTCATCACCATCTGTTGGATAAAACATAGCTTAAAACGTGCAATGAACACGTTCCGCAAAATGTAATCAGAATAGCTGATTTCGTCAAGTAAAACCCTCAAAAAAAGTTCAACGGCAAAGGGGTTGGACTCATCACCGAGACGAGAGGTGACGGTTTCGGTAGTGATGTGGTTCATGCGCCAGATATTTCCTCAAACCGTTACGTTATGAAGTGATTTTGAACAGTAGCGTCGCTGCTGTCGTGCCTGCACCAGCTGCGCACCGAGAATGTGCGCCTCGAGGAGCACGTGGGCAACTTGCTGCAGCGGCGCGACCACCTGCTCGCCGTCAACGCGCGCCTCGCCATCCCGCTCACTGCAGGCAAGTGTACATTACTGCGTTGTGCCTGCAATAGCTGCGCAGGAGCGACCGAAAATGAATTTCGGTGAATCTATTAACAATAAAATAATCTCTTGTTTATCTTGAAAACGAGGCGTTCCACTTTGACTATTCCAGCTAACTACTACTATAGTTAGCTGGAATAGTCAAACGGTAACTGACAACCACCCCAGACTTCAAGAAGTCAGTCAACTCAACTCGACTAAACTCTCTAAAGCTCTCTCGAAATTATCCTCCCATCCATCGCAGGTATCGAGGAAACTAGCTTGGTAGCTGCAACGCCTGAAACTACAGGAAGGTCACTAAATGAGAACCTCTGTATAGGTTTCAACAAGGCTGACAGCCTTTTGCTACGGTTGGACAATTAGTTCCGTCCATCCATTTGTATTTATGGAAAGCTGGAGAGTGCAACAGCAATATCCTGAATATTATTTAAACGGGTACATACCATGCTAAAACGACGAGATTTTTGAACATCGATATTTCGAGCCAGTTGCATGGATCGTGGTCACGACGGGACTGAAGTTTTAAAATCATTAGGAATATCCTGGTTCTGTTTCTCGCTACCAGCAAAACGTGGCGTTACGCGATGTGCCCATGAACACGATGCTACAATTAGTGTAGCAGGAGTCTCCCGAGCACGGAAGATACGAGCGGGAAGACCTAATGTTCTCTCAACTGCAGCGGACCCTATGCCTCATCTGGCAATTATTAAGTGCATGAACCGAGCCTCTCAGGCCTCTGTGTACCGGGCATCAAGATCTTGTTGTGCCATCAAGCACAGTCAAATATATTGCTTATTTTATGTGGTATGATCACATATATAAGAGGTAACTAGATTTATAAAGTGCCAATTCTTTGTCTTGAAACCAGCGTACCCGGGGGCGTGGCCTAAATGGCTATTTAATATTTACTGAAAAAAGAAATATGTTACCCTTACTTTATAGTTGAATATTATTTATTCCTTTTGTCACAGAACAAAACAAGACTGCTAGTACATGAGCGGAAACGCTTGCGAAGTTCCGCACACCCGGGTGTAAGCGGGCCACGCCCCCTTGGTACTTCTATTGCTAAAAGCGTTAGCTTTTAGTGCTGTCTGTTCTGTGGGTGTCGTAATTTCATACGCCCATACTAACAACTGTGTGCCGACAGTGGTGGGCGGGCCGGGCGAGCCGCCCCGATGCTCGCGCGAGAACGGCGCGTCGCTGCGAGCGCCGCCGCCGCCCGTGCGTACCGAGACCGTCACCTCGGACCGACCGCAGGTGAGTGCATTAAAAAAAAAGTTAGAAAAAAAATTAGGTGATTGAATTATCACCGGTACGAGTTCTATGGCTTAGAGCTTATCATAAGCAGCGTCGTCTGGTTTACCTTGTCTTTAGGCATCTATACTTGTATACTCATATTATAAAGAGGCAAAGTTTTTGTTTGTAACGTATATACGTATATTATGAAAATTCTTTTACCAATAGAAAGCTACTGTGACTGGCATGGGTGTATAATATCATACTACGACCAACAGGAGCAGAGCAATAATGAAGAGTGTGGCAAAACTTTTTAATAGGGCGAAGTTGCCACAGCGTTCACATAGTAATAAATGCTAATATGTCGATATATGGATGTTTGTTACTCTTTCACGCGAACCTTCTAAACCGATTTTGCTGAAATTTAGATTTTTAATTAAAATTTTAATTTACATATAAATATAGATATAGCTAATTGTATTTTATATTTGATTGTTTTTGAGTAAAAAATTAAAAATAGCGTCTCAAACGGTGAAGCAAAAACATTGTGAGAAAAACAAACCTGCATTTCTAAGATTTTTTCTTAATTCTCCACTTGTGTGAAGTCTGCTATCCGCATTTGACCAGCGTGGTGGACTAAGACCCAACCCCTCTCATTCTGAGAGGAGACTCTTGTTCAAAAGTGAGCCCAATATGGGTGGTTACAGTTCTTGTGCTGTAGCGTGGTCCAGGTGACAGTTCATTTCACTCTTGAAAGTTATCCGCGATTCACGATAATAGCACGTATTATGATCCTCATAAGGCAACTGTCACCCGCACCACGATACAGCGCACATATACTAAAGCCATAAAAAATGAGGGTATGAATCACTAGTTATTTCACACTTAGTAATAATTATAATTAAGTTGTGCTTATATTAATGAAAATAAATTTGGTTAACAAGCTTAAAACAATTAAATATAGTTAATATATTATGAATAACATTTTATAAAAAAAAAAATTATGAAATGACATGCATTTTCTACCCTCATTTCTAATTTGTTTGTTAGTAAACAGTACTCCTTGTGTATGGCTTTAGTATAATGATGATGAGTGTTTGAGTTGTTTATAGTATAATGATGATGAGTGTGTGTGTGTGTGTGGTGCAGCTCATCATGCGCGAGGCGGGCGCGGGCAAGGGTGGGCCCAGCTGAAATGAGCCGGGCGGCGGGGGCGCCGGCGGCAGCGGGGAGGCGCCCCCCGCGCGCGCGCAGCTCGCGGCGGGACAGGCCCGGCGCCGGCGCCCGGACTTCTCCATCGACGCGATTCTCAGCTGCGACCGCTAGGCGAGCACGCCTTAGTACCACTGTTACTGTACACTCGTATAACACCATCCACTTGTTACTGCTTTATAGATATTCCGTTTTTTTTTTTCTTTTTATAATGATCACGCAGGTTTTAAATTATGTTTTTTTTTTGTTTTAAAAATGCACGCTATCATTACGCCCATTTTATCTTTTTATTATTTTTATTTATTGTTTAAAAATTATCTTAAAATGGGGATGATGACTAACTAGGTTTGAATATATTGATTTTTATGATATATTCGGGTAAATATGGTTAATGTTAACTAATTTATATATAAAAAGAAAAGATTGTCTGGATATTTGCAAAATAAATGAGATTATAAAATTTCAAAATCTATTGAAAATTTTTATCGTAATTAGTTGAAAATTCTTTTTTTAGCTTCCTTACACTAAATGTGACATTTTTAAATATATGAACTATAAACAAATCTGACCCTGAGAGTAATGATCGCAGATACCCTGTTCCTTTTACATAATTGCTTCACTATTAGCATAATCTTAATTTATATACAATTTAAAAAACTGACTAAGATCATCCCTATTGTTTTAAAGTTGTCATTTTATTGAATTTTTTTTAAAGTTTTATAAAATTCACTGAATTTTATTTTATTTTGGTATCAAAATATTAGTTTTATTGCGCGTACAATCAATAGGTTTTGCTTGTTTACTAAATTATTTATGTAATATTCACACTTTTTTAACTCGCCACATATAATATATTGTTTGAATTTTAATGCCATTTTTAATCTTTCAGTTCTTTGTTTTAAAATAATCTTAAAATTGTTTTAAAGTTGACATTTTAATGATTTTATTTTTTAAGTTATATAAAATTTACAGGATTGATACATTATTTTTGGTATCAAAACGTTACTTTTATTGCTTTAAGCTCAACGAACAACAGTTTTTGCTTGTTTACAACTTCTTTATACAACATTGAAATTTTTTGTTTCAACTCACCTCGTACAATAAATTGTTCGAATTTTATTTGCAACGTATATAATTTTTAAGTTAAATATTTATATATCTAGTTCAAAGCTTCATTTAAAGTGTGAGCTAAATAATTTATTCACCATTTCAACTGTTGAATTAATATTTCCTAAATGTAATTATATATACGATATAAATAATAGAGACAATCACGTCGCAAGTTGAGAATCCTTTGTAGTGTAGTAAAGTCGATATGCTTTTAAATAGTTGTAGTTTTAGTCATAGATTTTAAATCGTGGATGCACCCTACGCCTCGTGAACGTTACTTGATTTTCTTTTATAGGAATATTTATTGTTCACGTTTCTTTAAAACAAGATATTATTGGCCACCCTTTACCGTCGAGATGTTATTAAAATGGAAACACAGTCATATAGAAAATTTCACTTACAAACTGTCCACATTTGTGTTTTAGTAGTTTTAGAATAGTTAAATTAAATTAAATCTAAATATCTTAAAGTTCAAAATTAATGCAGTTTCCAATAAAACCGCAAATTCAGAGCAAAATCACCCTCAGACAGATCAAAATGATTTGTCAAAGGTTGAATTTATTTGCAAATTCAACCTTTGACAAATCCTACTTAAAAGTCCACCCAAAAGTTGATCTTGGCACTCATTGATTAATATTTGGAAAAACTTTAGTCAGAAGCATTGACCTCTTATAATAAAAGGACGCACAATCATGTAGAAAATTTCATTTAAAAACTGGCCAATTTTGCTTTGACAGTTTAAGAATTATTGGTAAAAAAAATTATACCTAAAGGTCTTTAAATATAGTTTAATATTCAATAAAATCCTAAATTCAGAGAAAATTTAACGTTTATCATTGAGTTTAAGGTTGAATTTGCAAATGCGACTACTTCAATTGAGTGCCAAGAAGTTTTATTTGGTACTTATTGAGTGGGGCCATTTTTTGGTCGCTGATTGTGCGTCCACTTTTTAATAGGAGGTCGATGGTCAGAAGTTAGTATTTATGATGAGTGGAGATCAATTTTAACTAATTACAAGTGAGTTTAAAGTTTAGATATTCATTTAAATCATTGCTCTGTAGTTTCGTATTTTTACAATGCCAAGCTTCTAGTTTCTGCGAGGATGTATCTATGGATGGTAAAGCGACGGTCGACGCCGCAGTAGACTATAGACTCAGCCTAGATTATAGACGTTTTAGTGCATAAGATACGTTTAAACTTCAAAATTTTAAAACACTATTAGTATTTAGCAAGTTTTATAGTAGTTACGATTACTGGTGGTTATTTTTTATTTTTAGAAATAATAGAAAATGTGTTTGTAGGATTTTATTGTGAATGCTATCCTATTGAACCGCTGTAAAGATTTGCACATTGCAACATTATGTTTCTAAAGATTTATAATAAATGATTCATTAGTTTTAAACATAGTAAGACTGTTTTATAGTTTTACAAACAAAATTTTATATAATTGAATATTGAATCATTTTGCCTTTAACGACAAATTCAGACAAACAAAACGTTATTACAATCTCAACATGTATTATAATATTAATCTATTTATATTGATTTAATTGTGAGCCAGCTTTTTAGCAATAATCGGTCAAATTTGTTATTTAAGGCTTGACTGTAATGGCCAGTTGACTTGAATCAAATGAAAAAAATATATATTAAATTGACTCGAGCACCTCGTTGTATACTTGTAACTTCATCATACAATATTAAATCAATTATTTTGTCAATTGACAACTTGATGCTAAACATTCAGTTTGTCAGAAAGAAAAAAAATATATAAGAGAAATAGACATGTGCCTAAGATATGCAAATTTCGAGCACCGGTTATTCGGCTGGTAGAATTTGAATACAGTAAAAAGCCCAAATATATTTAATAACCAAAATATATATTGTAATGGTAAGGTAAGGAAATGAGCATACGTCATTTCTATTTTATGACTTTTAAAAATAATTTGTAGAGAATATATTTCTCTCTAGATGTCATCCAAAGATATGGAAAATAACGATTACTATTGTTAGCAAACTATTTAGCGTGTAAGTCGATACGAATAATAATATGATGTTTCACGGATTTGGAATTTAAATCATGACATATTTATTGTATCTGTGGCTATTTCCTTTAGCACGGCTAACTAATTTGTTGTGAATATACTGAAACAATTTTACAATCTGCTTTTTAGTAAATAAAAGAGGTAGATTTAATGTTTTTTCAAATATTCGAAACTATATTACGACGTCGTTAAAGTATTCTCGATCAATATTGGAGAGTACTTGACAGTCGATAATAAAGACAATTATTACAAATAAAACGAAACTGTTAAAGGAAATGGCACATGGATGCACTTTAACACGGATTTTACATTATCTATGAATGAACATGGGACACTTTAATTGCTAATTGGAAAATTAAAATTGATTCAGATACGCAGGCAACAGAACGATAGTGTACGTTATTTGGCTGAGGAATGATGTTACGAATGCTTCGCTCGTAGAATAAAACTAAATTGATATTTAAAACGTATATCCATCTCTTTATAACTCACATATAATGAAGTGAGAGTGATATAAGTCTTAAAAATCATTTTTTTTTCTTGCAAAACGGTCGTTGAGATGAATTATAATTAGAAAGGAACTCTTTGCGGTATTTAAAGATTTGATGGTAATGTTTTAAACAGTACTCGTTTTGTGAATCGCTAATGATTGTTGGGAATTGGTTGACGACATTGTTTTGATGCGGGGGCTAGAGGAAAATGTAAGCGAGACCGATTTCAATTAAAAAATAAATAAATAAACAGGCTTGACGTTTCGTAGCCTATTGAACGACGTCGCCGTTAATAGTTGAAACTGGCTCGGTAGGGCTTCTTTCGAATTTTAGGCTGAGTGTAAGTTTTTAAGTAAACGAATTCGTCATTTTGACTGTCAGCGTGGAAGGTTGAATATGGTAACTTGAGCCCCATACGACCTTAACTCTGTGTCTTATCGATTCGTTTACTTGCGAACTTGCAGTCGAGTTTCAGGAGCCCCGTTGAAAGTCTTATGTCTTTAGTCTAAGTTTTGATGTTAGTTGGAATATGTTTATTTATTGATGTCATGTAATATCTAAATGTGTTGATGTCGCTCTGTGTGATTACAGTTTATAATGGTAATCTTTAGTAAATGTTATTGGCTCATCGTACAAAGACATGGCTGTATAAGAACGAATCTAGCATTGTTTTCATTTTGTTGCAAATAATAAATATTTCTTTTACGAATTTAAATTAGTTCGGCGTACACTTCTTGAATTTATTTACTCATTATTAGTAGATTATGAATTGAATGATACGGGTTATTAAAATACGAATGCATTGTAAAACGCATGCGAACAAACATGTTATTATGATTTATTTTTTTCATTTAATTATGGAAGTTTTATGACATGCGACTGTTAAGGAAAATTTTAACACAGATTCTGGCTTCTTATATGGCTATGTTGATTTGATATCGTGTCCTCGGTGTGCCTCGATGGTATATTATCAAGTTTTGCATCGATGTTCTATATCCACACTGCGTTCTACGAATTTGGACATCTGTCTGTCCGTCACTACAGTATAGTGCCATAAACTTTTCTGACTCGGTCCAAAACTGGAAAGTTGCAGCGATCACGTCTTTGTGACGCGACAACAGCTACACCATCACTGAGCCAGAGTGCCACAAGTTTGTATAGCTTGGCAAATTCGTTCGTAACACTCCAGATGGTCCCCCCGTCGCCCGCATATCATGAGAGTGTCATCAACGATCTTGCCAAGCTATAGCACTACGTGATAACGGATGACTATTCAGCAAACGGTTGCTTTGACGAACCACCAAATTCGTATAAAGGCAAAAACTTATGTTCTTTAGGGTGCTACTCCACCAGAGATGTGCTATGCAGCTATGCTGCGAAGATGTAAAATCTGCTCTACGAAAATACGTGACCGTTTCCACCAATACTAAGCTATATAGCTGTGCGAGAAAGATGCGCTGCTCAAGCTACGAGTATGCGATGACGGCCCATAGCACACATCCTTGCATATAAAAAACATATCTTAGTTGAATACGTTTCCACCAGTGCTAAGCTATGTGCACCAATGAATATGATTGGTGGATATCAAACGCATCCATAGCAACGTAGCGTAGCACATCTCTGGTGGAAAAGCACCCCGGCTACGGCTGTACCGCAGCGTCCGCGGTGGCGTGCTCGGCAATCAGATGCAGGGACCGATCCGGCAATTTAAAAGAAAAGATAAATTTTACCGCCTTTTACATAGGCAAAAAAACTTTTTTTTATTATTATATTAGTATATTTACAGAATAGTATAGTTTTTGAGTTCGTTATGTAAAAATAATAAACTACTTGAATATCTGTTTTGAATAATGGAATAAGTCAATTTTGTCTTACTTCAATTTTGCCGCTCTGGGCGAAAGCACCGCTTGCCCCTCCCCCCCCCCCTGGATCGGGCCCCAATAAGATGTGTTGTATGAAATCAGAAGACGCGTCGATGTGAACACGTCGCTACAAGTTCTACGCGATCTGGACGCCGCGGTTAGGCCGTACCACTCATTCAATATACCCGCTCCATTATACAAGATTCTATTTGGTGTTTTCAACACTTCGCGTACTTTCTGTCGAGTTTGAATGAGAACGTTCAATGTTAAAAATTTATTGCGTGTACATGGGCGTAGCGAAGAGGAATCGGGAAGGGGCTACAGCTGCCCCTGTTACTTAAACTGAAAAACTGAAAAACTGGAAACTGAGGCTAAAGCCGAAATTCGGTTTGGGTTTCTACCGCAAAAATTATGGTATGGTCGGACAGTATCAATTTGTAATGTGAGATACTCAATTTAAAGTATGCTACGCCCATGTGCGTGTATATGTTTACTTTGTGGGCGTTAACACGATTGAATTCATAC
The DNA here is from genome assembly GCF_947172395.1 of Bicyclus anynana. Lineage (NCBI taxonomy): Eukaryota > Metazoa > Arthropoda > Insecta > Lepidoptera > Nymphalidae > Bicyclus > Bicyclus anynana. The sequence goes on from NC_069110.1 coordinate 2,055,121, forward strand.
TTGAGCCTGCCTGTAGTATCAAATAGAATATTGTATGATGGACCGAGCACTATTAATGTTATAACATGTGTAATCAATGTCGATGTTAAAGTTAGTCGATGTTTTTAATTACTTGGTGTCTTTAATTATAACTGCCTCTCTCTGAAGTGTCTGTCATTGCAGACTTGATTCTTACCTGTCACATGAAACAATGTTCAATGTCTACTACATACCTATACTTTTTTTATTATTGCTAATGGAAAGGTATGTCAATGTAAAATCAATCTAATGTTCATTGTTTTAAAGGTCAACTTTTATAACAGCAGCAGTTAATGCGGAATATAAGACTTTGAAGCAAGAAATATAAGATTTATTTTACAAAAAAAAAATACAGGGTGATTCGGACTTTAGTGCGGATATTTTTTTTCGTGGTTCCGTATCATTAATTGAACATAAATCTACAAACAGTTAGATACATTTTATGTATATTTTTTTTCAATTTATGTCTCAGAAATAACAAAATAATGGACACATTACCAAACAAACTGCGCAACTGCTGGCGGCACTTTGTAAGACGCCGACAAAGCCGTCGCGTGCGCATTTAAGTCGAATCACACGTGGTACCGCAAAACCACCTACCTAGTAACCTAGTACCTACCAGCTGATTTTGTAGTTGCCTATTACCTAGTACAGCGATAGGGTGACCCTCAAATTTTGTTTAAACGTAAATAACTTTAGCTAACGATAACTTTGTTATTTTTGAGTTAAAAAAAAAAGAAAAAATACGTGATCATTAAATTTTGTTTATGTACAAAATATAAAAATATCCGTACTAAAAAAAAATTCTTCCTGTATAAATCCAATTGTATTTCCCTCTTTTATTAAAAGATTATGAAAAAAAATTCAAATTGTCACTATCGTACCGGTTAGTGTTTTACTACCTTTCGCTTTCGACACACATATTAAATTAAATAATGTTAAAAAGTATACAATTTTGTAATAGATTATATCTGCATGCAGTTGTATCTTTATATAAATGTTCTTAGGGATATATGACACGTTAATCGTAAGAGGATATATGTTTATATTATGTTAGTCGTAAGAACTATACTATCGATGTGATCTCACTCCGTTCGAGACTTTGCTTTTTATCTTGTTTTTCTATATAAATACTAAACTCAAAATTAAATTAACTTCATATTGTAAGGATAACTTGCATACATAAGAATTTAAACGCCAGGGTCGCTTTACCTTAGTATTGGCCGCTTTTGCCTTATTTAAAACAGCCAATCACTCTGCACTGACCTCTTTCCTCTCTGTTAGATGAAAGAGACTGGGCTTAGGCCATGTACCATTACAACGCTTCGATGCGAGTCAAATATTGTTGATAATTACTAAATTGTAATTCTAAATTCTATTTATTTAACTATTGCCGTCCATGTTTTAAATCGTTTTTTTTTTATTAATGTATCGTGGCCGGAACTTACGGCTTTCCGTCTCCGGACTGACACTAAAAAATTTTTTAAATAATATTTTGATATTGTTAGATTATCTTAACCCATAAAGTATCATGATCCAAAAGCGAACCACTGACGTATCAGTCCATGACAGTTAAAATCTATACTAATATTATAAAGCTGAAGAGTTTGTTTGTTTGATTGAACGCGCTAATCTCAGGAACTAATAGTCCGATTTGAAAAATTATTTCAGTGTGAGGAAGGCTATTGCAGCTAAAGCACGGGAACAAGAACCACGCGGGATCTAAAATATAAATATAAATAACAAAATACAACTTGGCTTGAGAAATTATTTCTTATTACACCGAACCTTGGTAAATATATGTATTATACAAGATATTTAATCTTGCCGTGACTAACACTATTACAACCCTGGCGTTACCGAGACTAAGCTAAAAATGCAATCAATTAATCAATCAATCAATTTATTTATTTGCAGATACATGCATTATATTTATACAGGTATGCATGCATAGGTATACTTCTGAATACACTCAGTTATTCTTACAATTATTATATTTACTTACTGTGTAGAATATTAACAGAAAAATGAAACGCGGTGTGTAAATGAGATACCTGTGTTTTACTGGTAATTTTGGCAATATTGTAAATTATTTTTTGTCAGTCTCTCCATAAAATATTTGCATGTCACAAATATAATATTTTTGTTTGTGTTTAACACAATATACATGATGGAGTCGGGTAATAAATGTATAATATAAATATTGAGTGAGAGCAAATTTACGAGTAGAATTTAAACAAATACATATATAAATATTATGAAAAATATTTATATATGTATCTGTTTATATTCAAAAATTTTTCCCACTCAATATTTATTTTATACATTTATTACCCGACTGCGTCAGAAAGAGGAGGTAATGGTGATATCGTTTTATTATTGACATCACAATGATATTATAAAGGCAAAAGTTTGTGTGTATGTAAGTGTGTATGTTTGTTTCTCTTTTACGCTGCGGCTACTGAAACGATTTGGCTGAAATTTTAAACGGAAATAGATTTCACTCTGTATTATCAAAAATCCCGGAAAAAAACCATGGTTCCCGCGCGATTTGTGAAAAATTGAATAGTTACATATTATAATTAGATGAAAGATATATAAACCGAATCAAATAAGTAAAGGACCTGGCGGACATTTTTCTGTTAATATTCTGTAATATTCATTTTAATCCGTTTCATTGGTAACAATGTTATTGTCTACATTATTGTCGAACGTTTTAGAGACTTCAATAAAGATTTTAAATGTATTTGTTACTTTATTTCTAATAACACTTCCTGGGTATTGACCAAGCCTCACTTCCGACAGCTACGAGTATATTATCTTATGGGATTTGGTAAACTACAAAGTTCAGAGTCAAAATCTTTAATTCGCAAAATGGCTGTGAGTTTTGTCTGAAGGGCAAGGTTTTTTGGTATTTTTTTAGTATTTTTTATTACAGGCGCCGTAGATAAATACTTGTACCGACTCGTAAATCTATGACAGGCACAATATAATATTTTGGTTTGCATGTCATCATGCAAATCGCGACCAACATACGTGTTCCTTACATGTCCTGTGTCTGTTTATTGATGATTTTCCCACCTACAAAGCTCAGAGATATGTCAAATGACGTCATCAATGGTGATACCATGGTCTGTTTTTGACGACCTCCGTGGCGCAGTGGTATGCGCGGTGAATTTACACGACGGAGGTCCTGGTTTCGATTCCCGGCAGGGCTGATTGAGGTTTCTTAATTGGTCCAGGTCTGGCTGGTAAAAGCCTTCGGCCGTGGTTAATTATCACCGTACCGGAAAATTCGTACAGCCAAGCGAGTTAGCGTTCCGGTACGATGTCGTGTAGAAACCGAAAGGGGTGTAGATTTTCATCCTCCTTACAAGTTCACCCGCTTCCATTTTATTGCATCATCACTTACCATCAGGTGAGATTGTAGTCAAGGGCTAACATGTAAAGAGTCATTCAGATTTCATTAGTATTCGAAGAGTTAGCGTTTGTAGAAAGAGAATCGACGTGCTACGTGACTACAGGCCCAGGGTAGTCGTGGAATTTCAACGGGCCAAAGAACATACCTAATATATCTACACGGTGTTGCACCTCACAGAGAGATCACCGTAGCGCCTTCTACTTCAGGAGTAACTAACAGCGACCAATAGCGATGTAACCAGAGGACGTGACTCCTCCACGCAGGCCAGTATTATCAAATCACCGACAGTGCATAGCTCGCCAATACATTTTAGCTATCTACGGCTATGAGTTTTTATTGAAAGGAGCTGATACATAAAATTGGAGAAAAAACCTGCTAAGATTTTTCTGGGTAAGGGGGTCCTCTTAAGCCTACCTCTACCTGACCCAGGTCGAGTGGACCTTCGTTTACACACAATGTGTTGCTAAGCGCAAGTCTCGAGAACGGCTTAACCGATTTCGCTAAATTTTTTTATAGAATACCTACTCCTTGAAGTACGATGATGGTTCTTACGGAGAGTTTTTTATGGTACTGCGCACGGAGGCCGTCAAGTTATAGTTGACATAATCACGTTACGGTTGGTCTTTATCTTTTTTTTTATTCTTTACAAGTTAGCCCTTGACTACAATCTCACCTGAGACCTTATCGCTGACAACCTCATACCCATTGTAAAAGATTCAAACGTCACTTTAAGTGCTTTAAGCCCGGCAACCCACATTGTAGCAGCGCGGTTGACTTAAACACAAAAATTCTCGTACCCATTTAAGGCCATTAAAATCGGATAATAATGATTATATGTATTGATATAAGTATTATAACTACGAGTAGGTAGCTAATTTACAAATTATTAGATTATTATTATTAACTAGGTACTATTAAACAGTTGGGTAATTAGTACACTATTACTTTGTTATTTTATTTAATCTGATAAGGTTTCTCTTAAGCAATAGATAATGGTAGATCAGTAAGGTACGAGTAGGTGCATCTTATCGCTATTGGCGAATAAATAACGAACACTAATAACATAATTGATTACAATAATCCATTTTATTTTTTGTTTTGACTTTATCAGGAGGGGTTCTGTACCTTTTTTGATTTTTTCATTCTCTCTTAATGTAGGTAGACCTATACAAATATTAAGTATATTACTTTTAAAAAATTTAGGCTTGCGCTTGTCTAAAATCTCGCCTGATGGAAAGCAGTTATGAGATTTAAGGTGGAACGTCTAGAAGATGCTTGTTCACTCTCAGAAGTGTTCCGATGGAAGGGACTGGAAACAGACTCCGGAATTCTGCGGCACTCTGAATTCCACACGTGGTTGCGAGTATGAGTGGTCCACCCATTGGCGTATTTCCTGGGGTAGCCCATAAAGGTAGCCCAGAATCCTAGGGCGGACACAAGTCCATTCTAGGGTGCCCCCCCCCCCCTCTATACATGCTTATGGGTCCACCATATACTATTATGCTTTGTATACTCAATTTACATATGATAAGCAATGATGTTAAATGCTGTTAGATGTGTTACTAGCGCATGAAAAATGAGGCGCTCAAAAGAGGAAATTTATACACAACTCAATGTTGGTTGTGGTCAACAGCGAACGTTATTTGAACAAATAATACCTAAATATCGCCTACAATGTCGAGTTGTGTGTTCAGGAAGTGTAAAAACTATATATACATGAGTATATAATAGAATTAAAGACAAAATTTTGCATGTGTGCGTTCAGTGTAGAGCCTCAATAGCTCAACAATAAGCGCGGTCGGACTCATCACCGAGGGGTGGTGGTCCGATCCCCGTTCCGTTGGTCTATTGTCGTATCCACTAATTGGAGGGGAATGGGAATATTTTCATTATTATTAGTGTTGTTCGGTTCAGCCTATTATTCGGATCACTTTTTGCGGTGATTGTGTAGGGACGTTACCGATCTATAGTATAAAATTATCATTGATATTAGGTAGGTAACATATTTTTTGACAGGCTTTTTATCGAGGCCGCCGTAATTTTCCAAGCATGCAACATATAAAATTCATACAAATAACTGTATTTTCGAGATGAGCGGGTCTCTTTTTATAATAAAATGAATAGTCCAATATAGGTATCGATATAATTTGAAAGACGTGTTATGCTCTATTACGACTATTCAATGTGACAACTTATACTCGAAATTTACTTAGATGACTTTTTTACACAACAATAATGGCCGACTATGAATCAAAGACAATCAGTAGGGTTGAGAAGTTAACGGCGGGCATCGGAACGATATCAAGTAGGTATCGTTATAACTGAAATACCTAAACTAAAACATCCGTTACTATACAACGTTATCTTAAAAGGGAACGTATAGTAACGTTTGTCGGTTGTGTGCATTTTAAGAAATTAAATATCACGTGTCACAAACGGTGAACGGTGCACGGTTTATGCCTATGGGTACGCGTGGTTAAGAAATGGGGTAATCTTTTTTTATTATTATTATAAATATACTTAAACAATACACATCACTATCTAGCCCCAAAGTAAGCATACAGAGTAGCTTGTGTTATGGGTGCTAAGATAGTTGATATTATAGTATTAATATACAATTATATACTACATATTAATACTTATATACACTCATGTTCATCACACAAATATTTTCCAGTTGTGGGAATCGAACCCACAGCCGTGGATGCAAAAAGCAGGGTCACTACCCACTGCGCCACGCGGCCGTCTCTTTCTTTAATCTTTTGGGGACGTACTCACGTCCAAGATTTGCTTATACTTCAAAAAAGTGTGCACGTATCCACGTACATACTGGGTGTAAGGGACATGATACCGAAAACTGCGTGAAGAGGTTAAATTTAGTTTCCACAACGATATTTTAAATAACAATTACGTGGGAAATGAGAAAATTCAGATTTTGAAAATTTTGAGCACGCAATGTACAGCGAACAATGTGATAACAACGCTCCGCAATCTACTGTGTACGTACGAGTAGGTACGTACGCATCGACAGCAAATCGGCTGGCTACACTTACCTATCTAATACCTATTTTTTATACTTTACAAGTTTTTAACTAGGTACAGGTAATTAACTTACTTCAGGTTGTTTCTCGTTTACGAGACGTTCTGTCGTCATAGTAGGTACAATATTCATGAGTACTGAATTGATTTGATCTAAGCATTTCAAGACTTCTCAGTCAACACACACAAACACACACAATACAAACGACACAATTGTATGAGTATTCGTTACAGAAAATCACTACTAACATAACATAGAACATACACAAAGGTTTTTGAATTTTGGTTTGTTTGTCAACAGACCGCCGAACACGAACTAAAGAAAAAATAGCGTAGCGTCTAGCGAAAGGACCTAAAGTTTCAATATTTTGAAAATACCTATTAACCACGCCACGCGGCTTAGGTTAGAGAGAGATAGCAATTATTTTCCTCGGCACCGGCGGCGGTCGGCAATACAACGTCGCGCAGTTTGTTTGTGACTTTGTATAGATAGATACCTATTAGTCGTGACCTGCCTATTTGACCTCTTGGAAAACAGCTGATCGCGCGCATTTTGCAAATTAAATTTACATTGCTAGTTTTTGTTAAAATCTTGATTTGACGATTTTTATTAAAAATCGTATTGAGATAATGTTATCCATACCAGTGTTTGAATAATGCTACTATTCGTAAGATATCTTTTACGCTATAGAATAACGTGAGCATATGTATTGTATAACATTTTTATTAAAAAACTATTTTTTTAAATAAAATGATTATAAAATATTTCATTTTCCCATCTTTAAACTAACAACATATCAATTATTAAAGAATCATTCATTATCATTTATCGATAAGTTAACGCTCGATGTTATTTACCCATCCTTACTTTTCATAGACAATCTAGCGTTACGAAATGTCAAATTGCCGTAATCGTAGTTAAGCTGTGCAAATTAATCTCGTTGTGATTTTGTTTTTCAGAAAATAAATGTGAATAAATCGTAAATTCGGTGTAGTTTTTGGTGTAATTCGTACTGTACGCGTATAATAAAGGATTTAGACACTTTGTTCTTTAGAAATTACGTATAACGTAAGTGAAATATGTGATTTTAGTGACAAAACGGGTTTGTTTTGGTGATTAGACTTCTAAGAAAATTTTTGGTATATATCTACATCAACGGAACCAGACGACGCGCACAAAACCAGTGGAATATTTTGCGACAAAATAAAAATCTTTACTTAGTTCTTTAATACAAAAATACTGAAATGTTGATTTAAAAAAATAGAGGGTAGGAAAGTTAGAAATACTTTACATCTTATTTCTACCTAATACACTAAATAATATCAACCCATGTTTTTCTCACTGCTGAGCTCGAATCTCATCTCAGAATGAGAGGGTAAGGCCAATAGTCCACCACGCTGGCCCAATGCGGATTGTAAGGCCGTGCACAATGAAACCAGCGTTAAGCTTGTACTAACTTTATTTCAACTGACATTTTACATCACATATTTATTTTATCAAATACCCTCACATCTTTCCCCATAAAAAAATAAAAATATAATTAATGGACATTTCCCCCTTTTCAAAATTATAAAGAAAAAAAAAACATATATTTAAAATCAACACAAAATTATAAGAAAAGACAAACATGCATCACACGTCACACATTATTTACTGAAAAGTGAGATAAAAAAAATTTAAACAATTATATATGTATATTAAAAAAAACAAAGAAGTCCCAGGTCAGTCGCTAAGTAAGCTGGTCTTCAAAACCCCATCTAACCGGACGCCTGACTATCCTGCCAGAACGAGAAATATGGTTATAAAGTGTATTTTTATTTGTATTTTGAGTTTCTGTTTGTACATTTATGTTACAGTTTATGTCATCATACTCAAACCCATAGCGAGACGTGTCTTGTCTTTCTGTAGATGTGTCTACTATAATGTGACGCCTGTTACGAACTAATTTCCTTCTGTTGATGGTTGTCACCTCATATGACCTATTACCTAGAACAGCGCTTATTGTTCCTGGTATCCATTTTTTTAAACACAAATCATATATCCTTATTTTTTGCCCTTTCAATAATTCTTTCAAGTTTTTGGCATTACGATCATAGTAAAACTTTTGCTCAGCCTGTCTATTTAATAGTTGTTCCCTAACATTATGATGAACTTTTGGCTTTAACATATTATTTGATGTAGGCAAAAAACTTCTCAGTTTTCTACTTTGTAATAACTCTGCAGGTGAAGGTAATTCTTTTGATATTGGTGTATTTAAATATTCTAATATAGCCAAGCGATAGTCACACCCCTTTTCTTTAGTCTTAATCATTATATTCTTTACCGTCTGAATAGTACGCTCAACTTGTCCATTAGATTGTGGATAATGAGGTGATGAAGTGACATGTTTAAACTCCCACTCCCTAACAAACTCCTTAAAACAAGTTGAAGTGAACTGTGGACCACAATCAGAAAATACCACAACTGGAATTCCTTGGTGACAAAAAATATTTTTTAAGCAATTAATAATATAATTAGAATCAGTAACATGTAATTCAACTATTTCAAAAAATTTACTATAGTAATCTACTATAATTAAATAGTTTACGCCTTTTATTTGAAACAAATCAATGCCTACTTTAACCCAAGGTCTATCCGGAATTTCATGAGGCTGCAATTTCTCTTTTTGATTAACTTTCTTGTGCGTTAGACAAACATCACAACTATTTATTACGTTACTTATATCATTATTTATACCTGGCCAAAATATTGTCTCCCTAGCCCTCAGTTTAGTTTTTTCCAGACCCATATGTCCAATGTGCACTCTTCCTAACATTTCCTTACGTAAAGTTTTTGGTACTACTACCCTATCATTTTTCCAAATCAGACCATAAGCGACTGACAAACTCTCTTTATAATTCCAATATGGTTTTACTATATCTACTAACTCACTCTTTTCTACTGGCCAACCTTTATTAATACATTTTATTAATTGTTGTAATTCAATGTCATTCTCCGTACTTTTCTGAAGTGCCGCAAACTGCGCATTATCAAAGTATTCAGTGAGTGCAGACGCCGCTTCGCGCGACACTGCACACACCTCATCATGTAGGCTGTCCTGACTCACGTGAAGGGCCGACGCTGGTTCATATGCACGCGATAGTGTATCAGCGATGTACAGATGCTTGCCTGGCTTGTAGATTAATTTAAATGTATAACGTTGTAATCGTAACAACATTCTCTGCAACCGACCCGGGGCATCTGTAATTGGTTTTTTAATAATACTTATCAACGGTTTATGGTCGCTTTCAATAATAACGTCAGTTTTTCCATAAATATATGCATAAAATTTCTCACACGCAAATACACATGCATACAACTCTTTCTCAATTTGTGCATACCTCTGCTCAGCCTTAGTTAGCGCTTTGGAAGCATAACATACTGGTAAGTTATTTTGCATTAAACAAGCTCCTAGCCCAGATTTACTTGCGTCTACGGATAAAATTATTGGTTTATTTACATCAAAGTATTGTAAAACAGGACGTCTAGATAGACATTGTTTAACATCCTGAAAACATTTATCATGCCTTTCATTCCAATGCCACTCAATTTCTTTTTTCAATAATTCTCGCAAAGGAAAAACACGGTCTGATAAATTAGGTATAAAACCACCTATATAATTTACTAAACCCAAAAATCGTTCCACATCTTTTTTATCTTTGGGTACTGGCATTTTAGTTATAGCTGTTATATGACTGTCATCAGGATAAAGTCCATTTTTTGTAATTCTATGTCCTAAATATTTTATTTCTTCTAAACCAAATTTACATTTCTTACCATTTAATTTTAAATTAATTTTTCTACATCTTTCTAACACTTGTCTTAACCTTTCATCGTGCTCATTTTTATCACTTCCATATATCAACAAATCATCAATATACATACAAACACCCTGTATATCATCAAAATTTTCAATCATTTTTTTATGAAATACTTCTGACGCCGAGCAAATCCCGTAAGGAAGACGTAAGAACTTATACCTACCAAAACATGTATTGAATGTACAGTAAGAACTGCTTTTGTCGTCTAGACAAATATTCCAGAACCCCGACGATGCATCCAGCGTGCTAAAGTATTTAGCTCCAGAAAGTTTCGATAAAATTTCATCCAATGTCGGCAATCTAAAGTGTTCCCGTTTAATTGCCAAATTTAATTCCTTAGGATCTAAACATATACGCAGATCACCGTTAGGTTTTTTAACTACCGTCATGCTGCTGACCCAGTCTGACGGGCCTTCTACCTTAGCAATAATTCCTTGGCCTACCATTTCATTTAACTTTTTTCTTACATCCTCTTTTATAGCAAAGGGAAGCTTTCGAGGTGCATGTACTACAGGAATAGCATCATCCTTTAAATGAATTTTATAATGTCCCGGTAAACACCCTATCCCATGAAATACGTCATCATACATTGATACACAATCCGGTAAATTATTAAAACTCTGAATAGACATGACACGCCTCACTACATCCAACTCTGTACAAGCATAACGTCCCAATATCGGCACCGATTGAACATCAGCTATCTTAAATTCGAGCATGTAATTTTTTCCTTTATAAAACACACTTAAATAAATTTTACCTACGACAATTATGCTTGCACCAGAGTATCCATTTAATCTTGTATTTGTTTTTAGTAAACAATCCTGACTGACTTTTAATTTTGACAAAAATCTTAATGGTAGGACATTAACATCAGCTCCTGTGTCTAGCTTAAATTTAATCCAATTACCACAAATATTTAAATTAATATTCCAATCACTATTTTGATTTAACGCATAGATTACCTCATCATCCGAGTTCTCAATATAATTCACTCCACATACGCGAGAAAAATGATTTTTTCGAAAGCACCGATTACACTTCTGTCCATACGCCGGACATTCAAACTTTTTATGAACACAACCACAGTAACCGCACAGTTTGGTCGCGCCCGGCGCGGCGCGTCGCTGGCTAGCGCCGGCCGCCAGGGGGCGCGCGCGCGGCGGCAGCACAGCAGCGCGCGGGCCCCGCGACCCCGCGCCGCGGTCCTCGCTCCGCCGATGCTCCGCCGCGTCACGTACCTCGCTTCGTGTTCGGCCTCGCGATGACGTCATTTTCGATCTTATTTGTAAAACATCATTCTGCGTCTGCTTTATTTGATGAGTATGATAAGTTTCTTCTCTTTCAGGCTTTATATTCTCCGAATAGGTGCGAGATGCAACAGCTGCGCGGCAAATATCCAAGGCTTTCTTAAGCGTCAAATCATCCTCTCTGAGCAAACGTTCCCGAATGGCGGCACTCGTCACGCCACACACCAGTCTATCTTTAATTAATTCCTCTTGCAAATCTCGAAACTCACAATTTTGAGCTAGTTTACTTAACTCGAACACATACTGCTCAATTGATTCGTTATCACGTTGATCTCGAATAAAAAACTTGTGACGTTCGACCGTCAAATTTTTCTTTGTTTGAAACTGTTCATCTAACTTTTTCCATATATATTCGACAGTCGTACATTTCTCAGGCCATCGATCTAACACTTCTCGACACTGTTCACCCACAACATGCAATAATATGTTCGCTTGAATCTCCACAGACTTATTACTTATTTCACACGCTTTGCTGTATATTTCATAACTTCTCTTCCACTTAATCCATTTTTCATGTATACTCCCAGCATCAGAAGCATTCTTATCAAAATAAAACGCGGACGGCGGTGTCAGGACACTTTCCATTATACGAGTACTTTTCACAAATTATTAATATACATAATAATAATTTAATTTTCCGGCTGCGCCATGTAAGGCCGTGCACAATGAAACCAGCGTTAAGCTTGTACTAACTTTATTTCAACTGACATTTTACATCACATATTTATTTTATCAAATACCCTCACAGCACACACGCAAAGAATTAAGAAAATTCTCTGGTATGCAGGTTTCCTCACGATGTTGTCCTTCACCGGTTGAGACACCTGATATTTAATTTAATAAAATGCACACAACTGAAAAGTTGGAGGTGCATGCCCCGGACCAGATGCGAACCCACACCCTCCGGAATCGGAGGCAGAGGTCATATCCACTGGGCTATAACGGCTCTCAAATAAAAAAAATCGTTAAAATCGATTTTGTTTCGGAGGAAAGAGACCACAAACACGGTGATACGAGATTTTCTATAGGTACATTTTTACATGTAAAGTAAGTTGTAGTTTCGTTACGTGTTCGCTCCAAATCTCTTCTACGAGGAGAATTATTAAGTATCGTAATGTAAAACGCACGGTTTATCAAGATGCTCCGTCTAAAAACAATCAGTGCTTTTTTAAATCTTATCAAGAGATATTATTTCAAAAAAAACGGTCATCGTTTTATGAATAAAATTAAATATGAATTTACTTTATTAGTTTATGCCTGTTTTTTGTATTTGCCTATAAAAAAGCGATTACTTGTGAAGAATTAAAAATTATTGACCTACTTTTTTTTTAATTTTACTAATTTCCTCACAATCATGATAAATAACGTTGTATGACTTACGTGCGCTTTTATAATTATTACAGCTTGTGATTTCTTGTAACAATATCGCCTCTGCTGCATTTACCATAAGGACACACAAAGCCCGTGCCCAGAGCCCCCACTCTCAGGGGGCCCCGAAGGTCTGACAATATTAATATCCTTCAAAATGTCCAAAACGGCGGCCTCCGTGGCGCAGTGGTATGTACGGTGGATTTTCAAAACGGAGGTCCTGGGTTCGATCCCCGGCTGGGCGGATTGAGGTCTTCTTAATTGGTCCAGGTCTGGCTGATGAGAGGCTTCGGCCATGGCTAGTTACCACCCTACCGACAAAGACGTACCGCCAAGCGATTTAGCGTTCCGGTACGATGTCGTGTAGAAACCGAAAGGAGTGTGGATTTTCATCCTCCTCCTAAAAAGTTAGCCCGCTTATATCTTAGACTGCATCATCACTTACCATCAGGTGAGATTGTAGTCAAGGGCTAACTTGTAAAAAATAAAAAAAAATAAAAAGGGGCCCCAAATTCTCGAGTGCCCAAGGGCCCCAGCATAGTTTTTTTTTCTCATCAATCATAATGTAGGTACTATTACGCCATTGCATTCCTTTTAGACCGCACAAGGAACCCTGTTAACTTATTAGAAATTTTATCAACTTATCATTAACGAGGGGCATCTTGCAATCGCACTCGCTGCTACCACGCGGTGTGTGATAAAACAAGATTTATGTTGAATTCGATAAATTAATAAAAAAAAATTATTTATAAAAATGTGTTACGTGGCAACGGGTGTCACCATCACAGTGTTGGGTGCGGCGTTGGTCATAGTGGTCACCACTCTGAGCTACACGCTGGTGCCCAACCTTGTCGAAAGCGTCATCAAGAGCGTAAGTGATAGTCCAAGATCTGTATTAGAAACGAACTTCACCCGTCTGTTTAATGTATTAAAAGTGGTGTGTATCAAATTTTGAACGTTAAATCATATATTACGAGTAGAGTGCCTTAAGAAATATGTTACTAGGCCAAACTATATATAAAGAAAAAGAAATAAAGAAAAATGCGTTTATTTCGAAATTATGCCATACATCATAATATCTCCAGTAGGTACACCAGGTCATCCAGGACAATACCCTGCGATGTGTGGCATAACCCAGAAAATGGCCCTAGCTCAGCATAATGCTACGTTAAAATTAGGACAAGTAGCGCTGATTTTCAGCTCGAACCACATATCGGGTAACGCCATGAACACAGCCAACAGAACTTTATAATCTAAACTAATACCTACACTGATATTTAAACTAAAAAAATAAACTATTTTAAATAACCAAAAGAAACTAAACTGAGTTAAACGATTGAGCTAATGAAAAATTTTATAACAGTATTTCAATACATAATTACATATAAATTAGTATATTAAATACATATCATACATTTTAATAGATATATAGTAATTACATATTGAGGCAACATATTTAAAAGACTTTTTATCCATTAAACAGGTAGGTGAAGGTCGTTTCTAATTCCACTTTACTTTCTCTACTATTTTATTTTTGCGTCAACTTTATGGACTCTTTTACCCACAGAAGATTATATTATTAAACAAGCATTGAAGTTTATTTATCAAACTATAATCAATCCTACTATTTAAAATTCACTTTGACGTATCTACTTTAAATTGATGCTTATATTATAATCCATGTTAATTATGGTGGTGCTACCGTTTGGTGTCCGAGTAGGGTTGCCAAACTTAGTCAAGTATAATAGGTATTAATATAGTATCGTACTATGTTTTTTGTTAGCGTAATATATTACAAGAAATGTATGGGACGCAAAAATATTGTATTGAAGTAATAAAACATAAACATCGAAACGTATCCACGAAAGTAAAAGCGAAAAATAACATTATAATATATTTCTACCTAGATAGTTTGAAGACGGTGCTAAGCCGGTTGATGTTCAAAGCTCAATCATAAACATTTTGATTTCTCAGAAATTATTTTTACTTTCGTGTGTTTTTTTCAGTAACAACTTAAATAAACTCGACACGAGCTTGGCTTGTTACATTTGGTTTCTATTCAAAAGGTTTTGAATTCGAATCTTGGGTAGGGCTATGAGATTCTGATTCTGTTTTCTTACTGCTAAACTTAAGTGGTGTTACACCTCCGTGCCTCGAAGAATAACGTGACGCAGTGGTATGCGCGGTGGATTTACAAGACGGAGGTCCTGGATTCGATCCAGCTGGGCTTGGCCGTGGCTAGTTACCACCCTACCTACAAAGACGTACCGCTAAGCGATTTAGCGTTCCGGTACGGTGTGTAGAAACCGAAAGGGGTGTGGATTTTCATCCTCCTCCTAACAAGTTAGTCCGCTTCCATCTTAGATTACATCATCACTTACCATCAGGTGAGATTGTAGTCAAGGGCTAATTTGTAACAAATAAAAAAAAAAGCGGTCGTTAATGATTATAAGCCAACCAACACGCATTGAAGCGGTGTGGTGGGTTTAAGCTCTCCCTTAACCCTCTGCTGGACCTGGCTGGGTCAAATAGGCTTATAATAATGAATGCCAATTACAGATGAAATAGGTAGGTAGTAGGTATTATCTGTATACACGCGCGTTCGTCAATATAGTACGAGATCCGGCATAAGAAATATATACTCTCATCTTACTTTAGAATTTAATACTCTCATCTGTTATTTATTAGGGATCAGAAATAAATGATAGAAAATAGGTTACCTAGTTAAATTGCGGTTGGATATAATGAACTATTAAATTTTAATTAAATGAATTTAATCCAATGATGTTAGAAGTAAAAAGAGATAGGTTATACGCGGACAGCAAGTGGCACGTTAAAACTATGCTAATTAGCAAACCTGTGAGCCTAGTGGAAGTTTTCAATATTTTCATACTGTTACTATCGCGTTGACGTAAACGCAATAGTAACTTCGTCGTCGTCATCGTGCCGTTTACAACGCCGCGAAAATTTTTGTGTGCCAGTTGTAAACATCGAATTTGTTCGATGTAACCTATCTACCTCTTTTTCTTCTAACAACATTGATTTTAATCAATTTACTCGTAGGTACTACACTGATTAAAATAATATGCATAACAAAAAAGAAAACGTAAAGGTTTCACTTGTAGGTTGCAACTGTGGGGTAGCCAGATATTAAAAAAGTATTAACAATCAATTACCCTCATCAGTTATTTAGTCATATGAAAAATTAATCTGGCCGCAATTTAACTAGCCAACCTATTTGCAATATGTCACTGTTACTTTTAATTACATTTATTTCTTATTAATAATAAATAACAGATGAAGCTACATACTTCTAATGCCGGATCTTAGACTTTTACACGTGCGGCGTCCGGTGTCCAATCACCCCCTGCCTCCCCAGCGTCCTTAGAGTAAGGGGACACTGCGAACACGTTCTCATTATAGGTAGTTTGCTATCACTTCTGTGAACTGTCTACTAATAAATCGCACCTAGTAAAAAGATCAAATAGAAAACTTAATTAATTTAACTTTTACTTATTAAATTATTATCAATGGGACGCCCGCGACTTTGTCGGCGAGTCATCAGGGGTCTGGAATTAGTCGCTGTTTTATGTTATTGAAATCGGTTGAATTTTTTTTTTATTAAATATTACATTATTAATTTTTATACTTAAAACTAGACGTTATATACCTTCATCAAATTTATAACTTGGTATTGGTATGGTAGTTGTATTGAACTTTAATACAAAATATAATGTAATAAAAAAAAATTCAACCGACTTCCAACACGAACATACCCACTACACCAAAAAGCGAAAAATAGCATCATATGTGCTACATTATGATCAGTGTGACGGCGGGGTCAAGTCAATCCTCTACCTTCCAATGAAAATCCCATTAAATTCGGTTTATCCGTTCTTCGAAAGATCAGCCCGGTCAAACAGTCAAATATTTTAAAAAAGCTTTTTTGTATTTTCGTATCGTGATAATTTTAAGCACTTGAAGAAACAGACCTATTTTGAATATTTATCTGGTTTAAGATCTTTATTTTCGCGAAATAATTACATAAAAATTCGCTTATATTAGAAATACAATTGACTCACTAAGGTTATTCACGTATGTACTTTATGTAATTATTCACGTGTGTACATACTAATTAGACTTAAATTCTACAGACAAAAATCTAAATAAGTAATTGCTAAAAAATGCGGGTAGTTTTTAAATTACATGTTTGTGACGTAGATTACTCGACTAGTTTTAATAAAACAAAGATTAGAGCTTACTGGATGCGGCATGTGTTATTTATTATATTTATTTCAATTTAATTTACATGCATTGATACAGGAGGTACGATTAGACAAGAACACGGAGCAATGGGAGCGTTTCGAGAGCATCCCCTTCGCTTTGCACTTCAGTGTGAGGATCTTCAATATCAGCAACAAAGATGAAGTGTTGGCCGGCGGCGTGCCCGTGCTCAATGAACTCGGCCCATATATTTATAAGTAAGTTTGACCCCA
Organism: Bicyclus anynana; assembly: GCF_947172395.1. Lineage (NCBI taxonomy): Eukaryota > Metazoa > Arthropoda > Insecta > Lepidoptera > Nymphalidae > Bicyclus > Bicyclus anynana. The sequence goes on from NC_069110.1 coordinate 2,072,634, forward strand.
TAATAATAAATATAATATACTAGCGGACTCGCGCGACTTCGTTCGCGTGAAACTCTGCCCCTACAGTACACTCCAACCCTACCTCTAACCTTATCCTAAATAAATAAATACTTAAACAATGCACACATCACTACCTACTATCTAGCCCCAAAGTAAGCGTAGCTTGTGTTATGCACTAAGATTTAATATAACTTAAAATGATATTTATATACTACATATAAATATAACTAGCTACTACATATAAATATATCTGCGCGATCGAATCAGAAATGAGGAGATCCGCAGAAGAACCAAAGTCACCGACATAGCTCAACGTGTCGCGAAGCTGAAGTGGCAATGGGCGGGGCGCATAATTCGAACAGCCGATGGCTGAAGGTGCTGGAATGGCAGCCTCGCACTAGAAAGCGCAGTGTTGGTCGACTCCCCACCTAGTGGACTGACGACATCAAGAGAGTCGCAGGTATTTGTTGGATGTAGGCGGCTCAGTATCGTGATGTTTGCAAGTCCCTACAAAAAGTCTATGTCTGTAGTGAATCAAAAGTGTATGTCATGATAAATACTTATATAATTTATAAATACACCCGGACACTGGATAGCAGCACACAATTATTTTCCAGTTGTGGGAATCGAATCCTACCCCTATCCTATCCCTACCCCTACTTTTATCCTATGTCCTAAGTCCATATCCTGGTTCTAAGCTACCTTTCCACCAATTTTCAATCAGTCAAAGTGAAGCTTGACCGGGTCCGCTGCTAAATACAATATCAGTATGGCTTTACTACTTACTATTTTTATTTTGATTCCCAATATTGTTTTAGATCTTACCAAGAGAGAATCATAGAAGGAGTAGACGGCGACGAAGTGACATATCGGAAGAGAGACTACATGGAGTTTGACGCTGAAGCTTCTTATCCTCTCACTCTCGAGGACCAAGTGACGATCGTCAACGTTCCTTACCATGTAAGTCATCACATCACATCACTTACCATGTAGTCACTCACGAATAGACAATATAGGAAATGTGTCAATATTCTGAAATTCGATTTCTTTCACTGAATGATAGAGTAGGTTATCGGGAAAGATAACGACTACATCCTGAATAAATCCACGGTTTGAATCCCGAAAAAAATATATAAATTCGACCTGTTTGTAGTCGAGACACAAGGTTCGTAGGGCAGGAGCGCTCAGACTCTCGATAAGGAGATCAGAAAACGCCTCAGGGAAGCAACAGGCGATCCTCGGACAGGTAACTTTCTCGCGCAAAGAATTTCAATCGTAATTTAACGCGGGAATGCTGCCTGCGTGGGCATTCTACCAAGGACGGCAATTTTTGAAAAGTATTAGTTTTAATTTATTTTAATTTTAAAGATTTAGTTAATTTATTTTAATTTAAGCCTATTATGTGTTTTAATAAGTTTACTTTACATGTTATAGTATTAAGTTTAAATCGTTCACCATTCACAATGCTTACTGAAAAAAAACTCACAAATTCTCAAAGTTACAATTATTTACATACAGTTTAACGTTTTTTTTTTACGTGACGATTTCTGCCACTTTATTCTACTGTTTATGCGCATAAATATGTTCCAATAATAAGTCCACTTTGACATGGAACGAGGTCTATCCTATTGTAGCAAAAGACCTAAGTGATCATTTTAGGTATAAACAAACAACGAGTAGGTGCCTATTGTAATCGTTTTCTTTCAATTTACATTTAAGGTACAATGAACCTTACTTCTATGTTCTTAAAGCTGTTAATTGCTTGTAGGTATAGGTAGATAGGAATACCTGTTTACAACTTTATATTGGAAATTATTGCGGCGGGCAAACGACCCTTTTCTCGTCATTTCGAGAACTTTGTTATTGGTATTTAAATATGTTTCGGGACACGTGGCTGGCGAGTTTGCGGGCTCGATTGGAGACCAGCGGATAACATCGGATGTGACACCGAAATGACTCCATGGACCATAGACATTTTCTACAATAGTTATGTTACGTGCCAATAAATTCACCGAAAAGTGATCCGAATTTACCTACTCCAGACACGCGCAGACATAAACAATTTTGTGTTTTCTTACATTAAACATTTATGTAAAAATAGTTTTTACACTTCCTGAACATACTACTCGACTTAGTAGACAATATTTGCGTATTATTTGTTTAAATAACTTTGCGACTAAATGAAATTAAGACAATTGGCATCTTTGTCCGCCTCAGATTCGACGGGCTAGTGACATATCTAATACTTAGTATAATTTTTTTGCGTCCCACTCAGTACCTGACCCGTCTGTGACGCAAACGGCGATCAAAACCACCGAAAAAGACCCATGAGGGTCTGCGTCGATAATCACTCGTCGATTCGAAGCAGTCTAGTTATGAAGCAAAACGAACTAAGATCTAAGTGAAACAAGCGATCAAGTATGGACCAAGTGACCTCGATCATTACGGACTTTGGATCACCTACGTTTTGGAAGAGTACCTATATTTGGAACTGAAATCAAGGATGGGATTCTCTCATAAAAGTCATCAGACACTCATTTTAAATTCTCGAACCCTTGCACGTATCACTATGTTTTGAATTCGTTGCCATACCAATATTTACCACACGTTGTTATACGTGAATGTGATGCAACACGTGAGTATCACACCCTTTGTGCAAAACAATAAATCAATAACCCCCACACACCCACACTCCCACACACACAGAACAACTTACAATATTGCACATTCAGCTACGCAGTGCATTGTTTGCTTGGGTTTCGGATGCGTAATTATGTAACCACGTAGATGTTTGAAAATAAATTAAATGCGCTTTATTTATATTCCCTCAACAGTGTGTGCACTTCGTTGTCGCAGAAATGCTCTGCCTTGATCTACACTGATGTTTGGGGTAGAGGGACGGACACTCTCACGCCAAACCGCCCTTTAGGGAGTCATTCCGCTCTTTGATCGGCCTCATAGTGCCAGCCTCTGATAAAAAAGCGATGCTTGTGCGCTCCCCCATAGCTCCCTGTGACGATGCTGCGGTCTTACTAAGGAGCCTATAGCACTTACATATCCAAGAAAAAACTGCCTACCCTGAGTTACGAACCTATATTAAAGTAGCAATTTTCGAAGTTGTAAAATTTGTACGTAAAGTGGTTCATAATCATCATATCAGCAGGACCACTGCAGGACATAGGCCTTTTGTAGGGACTTCCAAACATCACGATCCTGAGCCGCCGGTATCCAGCGAGTAAAAGTGTCTACTCCACTGTGTAAACTAACTAAAAACCTTAAATACGGTACTAATAAATAAAATAAATAAATATACTTAAACAATACACACTTCACTATTTAGCCCTAGAGTAAGCGATTATAAATGTATATACCTACTACATATAAATACTTATATAGTGTATAAATACACCCAGACACTGGAAAACATCCATGATCTTCACACAAATACTTTCCAGTTGTGGGAATTGAACCCACGGCCGTGGATGCAGAAATCAGAGTAATCACTAACTACTGCGACACGCGGCCGTCACGCCAACGTAGACACCTGACGACGGACGTGTCCAGTGGACCCTTGGGGTTCACCTCAGAATTAATAGTATAAATCAACCTCCTATACTCTATGTTGCCCTGGTACTTTGCGCCTTTTACTCTACCATAAGCTGCATAAGTACGTACTTCATTCCAAAAAATGTAGAATATTTTGCGTACCTTTTTTCTTATGACATCAATGGTGAATTCCATTTACAATATATACTCGTAATTTGATACAATCCAATACGATAATTAAAGCCTAAGCAAAATACCAATTAGGTACATTTGTACAAAACCGCACTGAATATTTGAAATCAAACAGGGCCAACAATATTGTTGTATTTATTTTTGCTACCAATTAGATAGGTAATCACATTTCCTGGACTTTAATAGACCTTCGTTTGCTTCATTTTATTCCGCAACTGTCATGTACTACAGGGTAGGGGTAGGGTAGGGGTAGGGTAGGGGTAGGGTAGGGGTAGGGTAGGGGTAGGGTAGGGGTAGGGTAGGGGTAGGGTAGGGGTAGGGTAGGGGTAGGGTAGGGGTAGGGTAGGGGTAGGGTAGGGGTAGGGTAGGGGTAGGGTAGGGGTAGGGTAGGGGTAGGGTAGGGGTAGGGTAGGGGTAGGGTAGGGGTAGGGTAGGGGTAGGGTAGGGGTAGGGTAGGGGTAGGGTAGGGGTAGGGTAGGGGTAGGGTAGGGGTAGGGTAGGGGTAGGGTAGGGGTAGGGTAGGGTAGGGTAGGGTAGGGTAGGGGTAGGGTATGGGTAGGGTAGGGGTAGGGTAGAGGTAGGGTAATAGTAGGGTAGTGGTAGGTTAAGTTTATGGTATAGGGATAGGGTAGGCGTAGTGTAGCGGTAGGGTAGTTGTAGGGTAGGGTAGGGGTAGAGTAGAGGTAGGGTAGGGGTAGGGTAGGGGTAGGGGTAGGAGTAAGGTAGTGTAATAGGTAGGGATAGGGAAGAAGTGCAAATAAATAAATTAATAAGTCAAAGCGAAGCTTGACCGGGTCCGCTAGTGTATTTTAAAATCTGTGTAATGTGATATGATAGGTAAGATTTCTACCTTGAGTCGTTCAAAGGACGTCTTGATTCCCAGATCTAGGTCAATACTGGCTCGAGTACACAGAACTGCAATTACGATTGACGTCAGTAGGAAAGCTCTTCCACGTCTTGTTAACTTAAACAGAGTATATTGTTACGGACAGGTAATCCCATTGAGATGTGACTCCTACAGGTTTAGATGGCCCATTGGTGCAGTGGTTAGTATCGTGGGTTCGATTTCCTATCACAGAGTTTTCGGGATAAAAAGTAGTTTATAGTGTTGCTTAATAGCCTCCGCTGTCTTACAGTGAAATTCCCTTTAAAATAGATCCAGCTGTTTGAAAGTTATCCCGGACAAACAGCAAACGGATAGACAAGATTTTTTAAAAAAGTTCTTTTTTTGTGTTTTTACACTTGAAAAAATAGTTTTTTTTATTTATAAGTATGTATTGATGAATTTTATTATTTTTAACTTTTCTATGTGTGTTGTGCTAAGCCAGATTTATATTTGTCTGACGAGTCGTGTCGTGACGCATCAGAACAGAATCGGTCTCATACATTTTATATGGCAACGTTTACACTTATGTGTTGTGACATGTCGTGTTGGCTTCTGAGGTGCCGCATACAAAATGTATGATACCGATTCCGTTCGGTTCCGTCACGATACGACACGTCAGATGAATATAAATCCGGCTTTAGTTTAATTTATTACATTTATTCCAAGCAAGCGAATTCCTTTTAAAATGTTTGTATTTATGCGAATTAAACGTCATGTTATTTGCTCTTGCAAAATGCTTTCATTCGGCCTTTGATCTTAATACTTGATGTAAAAATATTTTATGAAATATGCTATTCTTTGTTTACGCTGATTTGCAATTGTGAGCTCTGTCCGATCCAGTAAAGAGCTTAGCATAGGAACGCGCGTCTGTAAAAGAATCCTAACGCTTTGTATAAATTTTATCTAGCTAAGGAAAGAATTCAAAGTACGCTTTCTGGATTTCAAAAACGTTTAATTTTATTTACGTGCTCTGTTCATTAGGTTCTATTCACAGTGGTGCAGAGTTAAAGCCAAGTGTCAAGACACGCTAAGCCACACATATTGTCAATATTTTTGACTGCGTTCAGGCTCCTTTACGCATTTTAATTTCTAATTCTTGACTTTGAAATAATACCTAAATAAGTGTAACAGACAAAACGACGTACGCGCGTTAGTACTATACCAAAACCAGCTTTTTATTTAATGCTACTTACCGTTAAAATGTCTAAATTAGTATCATTAAATAATAATGTCCCTTTCAGACTGGCTTAGTTTCAGTTTGATTAACAATTAGACATGGCAAGTATATACATTATAAAAAGCGCGATTTCAACAAAAAACATATTAACAACTGTGAGATCTAATTTATTATAATATAGAGGATCTTACATAATTATTTTCTGTAACGTGTTTGACCCTAAATGGTCGATCCATTGTATCTAAATGAGACGAGATGGAGTATATAAATAGAGAACGTGTTAATAACATGTTAACATGTGTGTTTAGATGGCCTCCGTGGCGCAGTGGTATGCGCGGTGGATTTAATGACGGAGGTCTTCGGTTCGATCCCCGGCTGGGCCGATTGAGGTTTTCTTAATTGGGCCAGGTCTAGCTGGTGGGAGGCTTCGGCCGTGGCTAGCATTCCGGTACGATGTCGTGTAGAAACCGAAAGGTGTGTGGATTTTCATCCTGCTCCTAACAAGTTAGCCCGCTTCCATCTTAGGTTTCACCATCACTTACCATCAGGTGATATTATTATGTATTATTATTATTAAGAATAAAAAAAAAATGTCGCGATGCGTCGCTTCGACTGTGCGCCAATGTGACTGACGCTTTACTGAACTGGTCACAAAGCGTACCTACAAGTGGACTACGAGTCGCGACATTCATAGTAGTCTAGACTCCTGCTGCTTAAGGTTGCAGGATAACTTAATCCCACTAGCAGGAATCTTATTTTTTTTAGATTGTTTTTTTTTTTCGAATAATACTTTCTATTTTTGTCAATAACATATATTACAAGTATTTAAAAACTTTCGGCTCAATTGAATTGAAATACTTAAAATGCACATGACTTGAAAAAAAGCTTTGGTCATTTAAGCGAAGAAATCTGAAAGTATATCCTCAATGAAAAATAAACAAGTTTTGTTTACATTTCGACTACTCGTAACTATGTTATAAATGCCATATCTACGATAATTAGATTTATCGTACGAAATTCCAGTATAACGATAAAATGAATGTAAGTACATTGAAATCAGCGCAAAACTGCGATACGTATTGCAAAACTTAGATTCGTATTCACTGAATTATTTGTATCTATGTTATCATAGACCGTAGCGCGGCTATCTAAGCATTAAAATATTGATGAAGGTTAGCTTTAATAGAGTCTAATCATGATAAAACTCGTTACATCTGTTCATTTTTCCACTGAAAAGCTGAAGAATATAAATGTACTTACAGAAAAATTATATTATGCACGAGCAAGGTAACTTTGGTGTCCTTCGAGTGCTTTATGATTGAGGCTTAGCACGTGTAGGATATATCCTTATCACGTATGTGTAGGATATAATCAAATTATACGCCTTTGAGAAATAATGCAATAAAAAACTCAAGCTAACTTAACCTAGTTACTATCATGCCCACGGGCTTTTCCTTGTCGGACAGCCATTTATTTATACTATGTGCATGGAGTATAGCATGGAGCGGGTAACAGTTGCCTATATGACGTTCATAATATGTACTATTATCGTGAATCGCGGCAATCTTTCAAGAGTGAAACGAACTGTCACCCGCACCAGGCTACAGGCTGAAGGCTGAGAGTCTTTAAATTCTCAGTAGGAATGAGCTTTTTGTGACAGCTCGGTCTGGGAAGTTCTACGCTATGCCTACTTCGTCCACCGATAAGTATGTCGCGTTCAAGTGCGGCAAAGGTATATCTACATTAATATTATAAAGCTGAAGAGTTTGTTTGTTTGTTTGACTGAACGCGCTAATCTCAGGAACTACTGGTCCGATTTGAAAAATTCTTTCAGTGTTAGATGGCCCATTTATCGAAGAAGGCTATAGGTTATATATTATCTCCGTATTCCTACGGGAACGAGAACCACGTGGGTGAAACCGCACGAAGTCAGCTAGTGTGTAAATAAGGGTATGATTGCCGGTGTACGCCTACGCCTAAGTTGACAACATATACTAGTACGTAATATACAATTTATTATCATCAGGTACACGCTATATTTATCCAAATTCCCTTCAAGGCAAGATTTAAATATGAGGTCATAAAAATCAAAACGTTCGCAATTTTGTTTGCTAAATGTGCGTGTGATAATTGTCACTCGATTATAATCTCAATGATATTATTATTTCGGTTGTAACCATGTAGTTTTTCTAATCATGCTAATAATATTATCGGTTGTTGATAATATCTATGACCTTCATTAATATAATGTCTTCGAATGCGGGCCCGATTACACGATGGTTTACAATTTTTGCTCATCAGAAAGTTTTTTTTATAAATACGAATTGACTATTCATACAGAACTGTGCGAATAAATTTACGCAGGCCAATTTCCAGGCAGGAACACCAACGCCTTGTGGGTCAGGAGAGGGGCTTTTTTTAGCCGGTAGGAGTCCGGCACTATCCGGTTCAGGATGTCCATGAGGATATTTTTCATCCTGAAAAAAAAAGGCCAAGTTCCAGCAACAGACCGCGTGCTGACGTGTACTATTTACACGAATTGTTTCGACCCACTTTTGACACCTCTGTAGCTCAGTGCCCATTACAAGTACATAGATAAAATTTTACCTACATATGTTTTCTGTGCCTACGTAATTATATACTAGTGCTAAAGCAGCATGCCAAATTTCATAGATCCTGAAATATGACCCTGTGAATAGCAATTCTGGCACTGCTGACTCACTGACCGGTAATCAAATTCTTTAGGCCACTTCCATTTGTGTTCTAGTCTAAAAGATAGGTAAATTGAAGATACAATTAGAGGTAGGTAGGTATGTATTGTAGGTACAATGAAATAGTGCATCTGTTAATAGTGCTGTGGGACGGTAAAAAAAGATTTTGCGCAAGACCGTAAGTCAAAGGGCTCTCCTGAGAGCGGACCATACTAAGACTTCTCAATTGCAGATTTTTTATAGGATTTTTCTCTGTAATCGGCTCTTTCCAAAGGCAAAGATTCTGATTGCAGCCAATAATTGAGTATTTTTAATAGAAAATGTCAATATTAAAGCAATTTCTTAGCATAAAGCAGAAAACATAATTATTTTAGAATCAAAAATAAATTGAAAACCTAGTTTCTTAAAGGATTGCGTTGTTTTTTTTTATTTTTTGTATTTTACTCAAATCACGTAAAAATCAATGAGGAAAACTTTACTATTTATGTACTAATTTATGTGATTTTAATTGTTAGTAATTGTTATGTTTTTGCCTTTCAATCATGTTGCATGTAAACAAATGGCATTGTTGGAAATAATTAGTTAATTATCGTTCTAGTGTTACCTTTACGAGATTGGCATGTTAGTTGAGTAGTGATTTACAGCTGCAGGTATAATATAGGGCATAAGTTCAAGCTCTATCGCTTCTTACTCTCACCATTTCTTCTTCTTCTTCTTTTTGCTGGTCCCCGCCGGAGTCACTCTAGCTAACCGAGCTCGCTCCAGAAGCTTAGCAGGCTACTCTCACCATTTTTTCAAAGCGCCAAAATAAATCTCCGATTATTTCACCACGGATAATTGCTAGGAAGGCTGGCTCATTTTTTGCGCAAAGGCCTGTCTGAGCAAATGCAGCCAATATTCTTGCCACCATTCCAAATGGGCATGATTTTTATGGCTATCAGGATAATTTAGCTTAAGACGTATCCATTATTATTCCTGACCATGTATAACACTTCTCTTTCCCCACCGACTGAGTGTAAAGACCTAATGAAAGTGAACCGAACGGGTATCAAATCCGGACCTCGCAAAGGAATGTCAAAAAAAAAACCAGGATAAGTGCGAGTCGGACTCACCAACCAAGTAGTCCAAGGTGCTTGTAAACTAAGATCAGAGTTCACCTACTTTAATTTTTACTGCGTTTATATAACCGACAGTAACCGGCCTGTCAAATATTAAATGTAGTTTGAACAAGGAGCGTTTTATTCCTGTGCAACAGATACTTTTTGACTCTGGTTTGTAAACTGAGCGATTAAGAACGGCGAGTGAACGATCTATGAACAATTTATTTATTATCTATAAATATGGGTAATTGAGATATATTCTTTCCCCAATTTGAGGAGTTTCCTCTTCGATTTGTAGGAATTTAGAGAAATACGTATTGGCAACGCCGATTTATTAATTATTTACCATGTCAAATGGACAATTTATTTGTCATTTATAATTTTTTGTTTGAAAATCAAAGCTGATAGCGTTCAGTGGCATATAACCTCAATGTTAGGATTTAATTGATTTATCGGAGACTGAATTATTTATGAAATGAAAAATATATAATTTAATGGGTTCTTTGCATTTAGATAGTTGAGAGAGTAAACTTCACAAAATTTGCGAGCGTTTTAATAACATAGCCTCCAAATATATCTGTAAAAGACGGCTAAACCGAAGAATTACCGGTTATGCAAGCTTGGTTAAGATAACCGCCTGATTTACGTCCGTAACCAGCATATGAGCAGTGGTGAACAGGAAATTTGGACTAAGCTTCGATTAACTTATTTAAACGGCTGATCATGTTTAAACGAATGTCGGTGAACTCGGGTCTCAGCTTACTTGAAGTAATTGTATTTTGATATTGAAGGGTATACCCAGGGTACCGTATAAATATTTCTTCGTCGAAAATAAAAAAACTTGTCAATCACATGTAACGCATAGCTATTGAAGATACTGTCTCCAAAGCATGGGTTTCCTAGTTTGGGGATCCAAAGCTATTTTAAGTGATATTTTTATTTTTAAAAACTTATAAAGATTTATTTTTACTACAGGGCACAGCGCACCATGTTTCAATGATAATATATTTCTATAGCAAAGCGAAAGGGAGACGTAGTTCCTTTGTGATCGCTGCACGTAACAGGTGGCTTGCCTATCGTTTTCCTACAGGATTTACTTAGATCCGCCAGCCGTCGCAGAATTGTGATCCTTTATAAAATACACATTATACATAAGTTGATGAAGAGCCGTAATAGCCCAATGGATATGACCATTACCTCTGATTCCGGAGGGTGTGGGTTTGAATCCGGTCCGGGGCATGCACCTCCAGTTTTTCAGTTGTGTGCAGTTTAAGAAATTAAATATCACGTATCTCAAACGGTGAAGGAAAACATCGTGAGGAAACCTGCAAACCAAAGAATTTACTTAATTCTCTGTGTGTATGAATTCTGCCAATCTGCATTGGGTTTTGGGTGGAATATAGGCCTAACCCCTCTCAATCCAAGAGGAGACTCGAACTCAGCAGTAAGCCGAATATGGGATGATTTATGGTAATAAGTTGGTGGCGTAACGTATCTTTGACCGCCTTATGGTATTATATGGTTTTGGATAACGAGGTCCTGGTTTACATGTCATACTGAGTTTTTCTTTCTTCTAAGAAATTTTCATTTAAAGTCACAACCCAGAGTTGGGAAGCTGGTGGTGTCACACGCCCGTGCATCGGACGTCCTTTAGACCACTTTAATTCGGCCCTATCGCAAAATCCTATTTCGTCTTAGTAGATACATACTAAGGTACTTCTATAAACTACCTCCCTGCCAAATTTCAGCTTTGTACATCAAGTGGTTTTTGAGATTTCGTGATGGATGACCTTTCGCATTTATATATTAAGATATATATCATATATGGTCGTCGGCTCAGAAGTCAACTAATATTAAAAAAATACAGGACGTTGTGCCTGGGACCGTGGAATTAGTCAAGGACCCCATATTATATTATAGTTACGACGCTGATGTTAAAGCTAATCCGTATTCGAAAAACATGCGAAACGAACTCAACAACATGGGATTTTAAAACAATTTCACAGTCCAATGCACAATTTAATAAATATTAAAAGCTAAAAACGTTATGTTTTGAAATCCATAAAAGCCTGCATTTTGGAAAAGCTAGCTTATCAAATTACTGAAACTGATAGAAAATCTCGGTAGATTGAAAATATTTTGTAAAATAAAGCTGGATTCAGTGGATTATAAATGTATATAAACCCTATCATAGGTACCTGCGCTGAGCGCCCTGTTGTATTTTAAGCCCCATCGAAAGCGGCAATAGGTTTTCCTGTAAAACGGTGCAGTACTAGCACAGACTTAATAGGATCATATTGAATTAAGCTCGTCGCTGCCTCTATACATTGCATCCTCATATTATGTTTGGTTCCTACATCTGTGGACTGGCAATGTATACAGGTTCACTGGAAATGTATAGTGATCCCTTTATGGGATTGTAGGGAACATTAGGTATATATTCGTTCAATTTGTATTAATTTGAGTTTATCAGTAATTTTGTTACCTAATATATTTTTATTGCGTAATTCCATACTCAATAAATATAGATATTTGCGCAACAGAATGCAATAAAAGACTTCTTTATTATCCAACATAATCTTTTCTAACCTTGAATAACTACTAATCCAGTTTGATCCAATTTTGATACCAATCACTATGATCGATAATATTCCCATGAAATGGATGAATATCTGTTTCAGCAGTAGGTATGAAAATACAGCTCATAAAGACAGCTCAAGTTATTTGAGTCCAACTTCTAAACCGCAGATCAATTGCAGTTTTGATTTTTAAATATTGTATTTAAATTACCAGATGAACATTTCGTCATCGTGAAAATTAGTTTTCACGAATCCCGCAAGAACCACGGATTTGTTTATGGATCAGCAGTTCTAAAGATAAATAGGCCCGGACAAACAGAACAAACACAATAAAAAAAATGTGGATTGTGAAATATATAAAAAAAACTATGATTAATAGATCATAAAAAACTGTTAATTTGAAATCACAAACAGACGTTTTAATTTTATGTATATGCATGGCATAGAGAGTCGTGATAGCCCAGTGGATATGACCTCTGCCTCCGATTCCGGAGGATGTGGGTTCGAATCCGGTCTGGGGCATGCACATCCAACTTTTCAGTTGTGTGCATTTTATGAAATTAAATATCACGTGTCTCAAACGGCGAAGGAAAACATCTTGAGGAAACCTGCATACCAGAGAATTTCCTTAATTCTCTGCGTGTGTGAAGTCTGCCAATCCGCACTGGGTCAGCGTGGTGGACTATTGGCCTAACCCCTCTCATTCTGAGAGGAGACTCGAGCTCAGCAGTGAGCCGAATATGGGTTTATAACGAACGAAAAAGCTATATTACGAGTACATATTCTTCTTCTTCGCTTTAATATTTGCCGATGAGTTTGAGCGTAGGAAAATCGTGTATTCTGTACAATATTATTTCGGTACAACAATGTTGGTAAGCACCTTAGCGCGCTTTCAAAGTAGTACAGTTTACAAGTAGAGTACTAAACAGGTAGATCTGCATACGAACATGCTGGTTATTGAACCTGCGAACAGCGAATGACGCTGTCATGGACCGTACTCATTCGAAATGAATCTCATTCGGAAATGTCAATATCATACACGATGCATTGATTGCGAACTAAACCATTCCCATTATTCATCTTCAACCTCATAATCTATCCAACTGATAAACAACTGAAAATGTTTTGTAAGTTATTTATTGTATTAATATAAGTAAAATGCATCAATATTTTTAATACTCGTAGACAGCACTAAATAAATAGTCTAAATAAAAGAGCGTTTGAATAAAAGTGTACCTATATTATAATTTATAGTGTACCTTATATTAAGCGATAAGGTCGCCTATCGTGCATATCTTTTTTATTTTTTTATTTTTCTGTATTGTATGTTTCTTTATGGTGTACAATAAAGTGTATTTTCATTTCAATACATTTACATTAATTGAATATTTTTTTTAAATATTTTGGTGATTATGACATAGTAGATAAAACGTTTTTTTTTTAATAATTTTACTTTACATACTTTATACTTTACATATTTACGTAATAGTACTTATCACTATGATTCCCATGTAAAAAACTAATACTTTCGAACTAGTAACACACATTTTTTTTTAATTTCCGACCCAAATTAAAAAAACTCAGTCCTGGTATTTACCATGAGTTTTTTAACTTTATTAAAAAGTATATAACTGTGTGAACTGTGACAAGTAAACAACAGTGTGAACAAGTGAGTGAACTGTATTAAAACAGTTTACAGCTCTAGAGAATTCTTTACTGTAATATTTACTTGTGAGTACGAGTAAACAGAAAATTCTGTCCGCAGACGCTAGCTGCAAAGCCCTTTGACACGAGCTACGCAGTTACGTAGCAAAGGACTCCGGGACGTAGCAGCCTCCCCTGTAAAGCCCTACTCTCTCGCCACCCCCCTTTTTTAATTTAATATTTAATACCAGTTACTAGTTTTCTATTAGTATTTCCATTTCGCATTCCCACTTTGTTTCAAACATCGTGGAGTTTTCTCCGTTTTACACAAAAATAAATAAATCAAGCGCTGTATGCTCCATGATTCTTTTTTTAAATAAAATTAATTCATAATCGCACAAAGGAGCCACTGGCTTTATTTATTTAATAACATTTCTAAGTATCATAACCACAGAACATAGAGCACTTATGCAGATTATTCTTATATAGGTGATTATTACTGTGATGCGTTGTGCTAAAGTTGTTCAACAGAAGTTATTTGACTGCAAAGGTTCATTTTAATAAGTTGAAAATTGGATATTTATTCGACGCTGAATTTAGGTCTTAAAAATTTGTTGCTTAAATGCACATTTTTAGAGTTTCAAAACACAATATATTATTGCAAGACCTTTTTGATGAAAACTACAATCCAAGATATTTATTACTTTTTATATACCTCTATACATAAAAAAACAATGACTACTTAAAAATGTATTTCAATATATATCTTAACACTACTTACTTATTGAACATCGCGTGTAACACATTTGCTATGTAAAATGATGAACTTTCGAAAAAACATAAACATAAAATTAATTCGAGGCATGAGTCTCAGGTTCATGATAAGCGAGTACTTGTCATGTTTCATTTAAGCTTAACCTTTAGATATTACTGATAGAATGTAATTCATGAATGAATGAATGAATTCATGTTCTCATAAACGAATCTTCTATAATTACCTACTAGATAGAAATGGTTATGCAATAGCAGCGCGATTATAAATAGTCAGTTGATCCAGAGCAAACTAAAAATCAGCACTTTGCATAGCACCTTAGTCTTATAGTCTGAGTTTGCGGCCAGTTGTCATGTTGCTATCTATCTCTATATTAAGTTTGTAGTAATGATGAATCAGTGATTTGGATGTTTTCTTTAACTAATCAAAAGGAAATGTAGAGCGCAAGCGAGACACTACATCTAAAAATAAAAACATGAAAATTCAAATCAATTTCTTCTTCTGAAATTAACTTAATTCTTAAAGCGCAAAATACCTATTGATAGACGCATGTATCTGGAGATTTTTTACTTGTTGATGTAAACAGTCTCGTCTGAAATCGATAGAAGTAGAACCTTGTTTACAACATTATTATATTAAGTGACAGACGACAGACTAGTACGAGGTCAGTAAGAAATATACCGTTATCTGTTAAATACCTTTAACTGTTTTTTTATTTGAGATAAGAAATAAATAATAGTAAATATTCTCATTGACATATTGCAAATAGCAGAATATAAATATAATAATAAATGATTAAATAAATTAACGGTATGTCCCTCATTGGTTAATTAAAAAATATTGTACACTTCTTAAAATAATTTAATACTTAAAGGCTGCCTACTTTCACGACTGCAACTGTGGGGTTGCCAGATGTTATTTACTTACCCCCATCAGTCATTTAGCCGTCTAATATGTCAAATGAAAAGTTATTGTATGCTTAATTAAATTATATCAAGTTGCCTTTGATCTAGTTCATGGTTTTAACCAGGCAACCTATTTGCAATATGTTATTGTTAATATTAATAATAATAATAATAATAATAATTTATTTATTCATAAGAAAGTACAGAAGGTTTACAGAACTTATTATTATTATTTATTAGTTATTATTTATTTCTCATCACTAATGAATAACAGCTAAGGGTTTATATTTCTAACGCCGGATCTTAGACCAGTCCATTATTACTCAATCCATGCCATCCCGGCTCTTCATTTGCTTGGCTTCAAAATACAAACAAAATTTTACTAACTCCAGCGCCAGTGGCATGTATGCTTACACGAACTAAAGCATAAAGCTTTGACGGTTTAATTTTTTTAGAATTCCATATTTATTTATCATTAAAAGGAACGTGAAGTCAAAGGGAAATACGTATGTCAGTCTTTTCAAAAAAAAATCCGCAAAATATTGGACGAAGCGAGGCAGCCGCGTAAAGTATTGGACACGGCTGAATTCACCTACAAAGCCTCCTCTATGTCGGCACTCATAAATCGAAAGTCCGTTCGTTCTATATTTGGGCGAAAATTCAAAAGAAAATCAAGTACCTACCTATCTGTATGAACTGGCTCCACACCTGTTGCGCCACTATTTATTTGCTGCTTAAGTGATTGTGAGGCGTTAAACTTAACAAATTTTATCGAAATATGTTATTTATAAAATAACTTTTCCACTACTCTTGCTCAAAAATAGTATCACATTACCACTCCACAACGGGGCTAAACAAGCTTTCAGCCTCTAGACGCTAAAGTAATTTTGTTTTGTTTTTTAATTTTTTTTCTGTTGCGAGTACTGACCTACCTACTACTCGTATAGAATGAAACAGGTTTAATTCGTAAACAGTTTAATCACACTAAAATAATGACTTCTATAAAACGTAGGATATTTTCCTTTTTTACACCTTGTGTCCGAAAAACCTAAATATCTTACGGAACCCTATTTTTTTTCAAAATAAAATTTAGCCTATGTTACTTGTGGATAATGTAGCTTTCAAATGGTGAAAGAATTTTTAAAATCGTGCTAGTAATTTTGGAGCCTATTCATTACAAACAAACATACAAACAAAGTTTTCTTCTTTATAATATTAGTATAGATATAGATTTATAGTTACAATACCCTCACTGGGTTCCATTGTAATACCTATGTGTGTGTTATGACATGTTTATTTTATTAATAATATATAAATCAGGTCATGACTTTGAAAATCTGATATAATTCATGTCGGGTTTCGTTTCCCAATACTTTTTTTTAATAAATCATATGAACGACGCATAACGTGTTCACTCAGAGGTACACAAACGATGCATATTACGTGTATGTACACATGTATTGAATGTGCTGAATGGAAACCAAACTAATACAGCAACGTATTAAATCCCGATTCTAGGTATCATGGGCGGTAAATACTAGCAAGAGGATTTAACTGGGGGATTTACCTGGAACTATTGAAATATCAACATGTAATTCCTATATTCCACTATATATAGGAATATTGGAAATATTCCACTGAATTTCGAAAACGAAAACGTAGAATATGTTGATAGAAGCTTCGATAAATAATAATATTGATTCAGTAACTCTACGTTCGCACAAAGCTCAGCGAGTTTTGAAATTGCAGCAGTTTTAGTATCAGTCAAATTCAACAAAACGTATGTATCGGTTGTATTTGTTTTCTCTTTACTCCATAAGAGCACCGTGTTAGTAGTTTATATTGATAGCATAGTAATTTGATTACGAGGTTGAAAAAAACATTTATTGCAAAACTAGCTGACGACGCGCGGTTTCACCCGCGTGGTTCCCGTTCCCGCGGGAATACGGGGATAATATATAGCTTAGCGCGTTCAAAGAAACAAAAAAACTCTTCAGCTTTACAATATTAGTATAGATTATTTAATACCGGGCTAAAAAAGTTCAAACATTCCTGAGAGATGTGAGGACAACTGTCAACAAAAATAATCACAATTGTAACATACTGTTAAGAAAGAAGAAAGTACGCAAGAGTAAGGTAAGTGACAGCTTACAAGTAAAATCTTTTAAAATATAAGCGATTAAAACTCTTGTTTGTCGCCGGTAGCATTAATGCGATTGGAAGCTTGCGTTACTGTCAAAGCGGAGCTTAACTGGGTCCACTAGTATTCAATATTGGAGCCGAAGATGGGACAATTAAATGATCAAGTTTACAAAGTTATCACGTCAACAGGCGCGTTGGAAGACGAGTTTTAACGTGATTTTTCAATTAGGTTTTAGCTTACTATTATTTATTGTGAGCTGTGATAGTATAGTGAATACGACCTCTGCCTCCGATTCCGGAGGTTGTGGGTTTAAGACATTAAATATCACGTCTCTCAAACGGTGAAGGAAAAAAACATCGTAAGGAAATCTACATACCAGAGAATTTTCTTAATTCTCTGCGTGTGTGAAAGTCTGCCAATCCGCATTGGGCCAGCGTGGTGGACTATTGGTATAACACCTCTCACTCTGAGAGGAGACTCGAGCTCAGCAGTGAGTCGAATATGGGTTGACAATGATGATGATTATTTATTGTTGCAGGGTATACTCCAAATGGCGGAGATGTTGTTTCCAGATCTGATTAATATGATGGGTGCGGCCCTGAATGGCGTATTCGGGGTTCACAATAGCCCCATCATGACTGTCACCGTGGGGGCTCTGCTGTTCGGTGGTATACCAATATGCGCGAACCCTGGATTCATAGGTGGCATCGCTTGCAACCAGATTAGGCCCCTGGCCGCCGATGTCCAGAATATTGAAGAGAAAGACGACGGCTCGCTTGAATTCACCATTCTTAAATATGTAAGTGAACATTAGTTTATTAACTTCGACCACTCTATAAATGATTCGCAGAATCTCGCAGTTTCACCCGCGTAGTTCCCATTAATTATGATACGGGGATAAAAAAAAGTCCAATGTTACTCCCTAAAAATTCAGCTTTCTATTGATGAAAGTTGTAAGAAAGAAAAAAGAAGAAAGATTTTTTTTTTTAAATCGGTTCAGTAGTTTTGAGTTTATTCGCGTACAAAATTACAAATCTTTCCTGTTTGTAATATTACTCGTAATAATGACAATCAGTTATAAAATTGCTCCAAGGACCCTGGACTATGAGTATTGACACGCAAGTTTTGCCTAACTTCCATGAAATGTCAATCTCCTTTGATTAGAAAAAGTTACTGTTATTTACTTTAATTTATTTACTTATGCATTATTTTTTTAATAAGATAAGATAAGATTTATACAAAATATAGTTATAGAAAAAATATCCAACCCTCCCTTTGCGAGACATTTTACTTCTTACTACATTTTCACAACTAATAGTCAGGGCTCCAGAGTAAGGAAATTTCTCAGTATACGCACTGTCTCAAGAATCACTGCCGTCTGTTGAGACAACTTGAACACTTAAACCAAAGCTTCTTATGGTGTTGGTTGAAGCTTATTACTATGCAACAATATTATATGAAAAGCAATGTGAAAGCGTTCATAATACCTCTCACCGCGCGCTCATCCTGTCTGTCGGAAGCAGTTATTACTATATTATTTTGATACAACAATGATACAACACTGATATGTGAAAACCAATGCGAAAGCTTACAGTCGCAATACCTGTTACCGCAGTTGCACTCAGCGCCCGCCCCAGGCGTAAGCCTCACGTCAAGGGCTGATTTAATTAGCTTGTTGAGTTAATTGTTCATGTATGAGCATTACGACGCAAATGCCAGCATTTCCAGATTAAATCTTGCATTGCTCGCGATCGCGTTAAGCTTCTTTCGCATATAATTGTTCATATTATATTTGGATTTTCATATATGTTACTTTTTATACAAAAAAGGCTTGAATTTTTGATATAACACGTTATATTTAATCGTGCATTCAAATTAATGCACGGTTAACGAGATAATATCAATATATAGAGTCATATTTGGCTCTGTGTTGAGCTCGAATTTTCTCTCAGAATGAGAGGGGTTTAGACAATATTGGCAGATTAGGATTGGCAGACTACACACACAGAAAATTAAGAAAATTCTCTGGTATGCAGGTTTCCTCACGATGTTTTCCTTCACCGTTTTAGACACGTGATATTTAATGATATATTTAGATGCAATTACGCTTAAATATCAGCATATCACTTCAAGCAAAAAGTAATGAACTATTTTTGAGAAAATCTAAATGTCACGCGGGTCATCCCGCAGTGTATAGAAGGTACCTACTATCGGAGTAAAAAGTTCGAGCGTCGAGCAATGTATGCGCGGCGGGTATTGCAAGGGCAATTTTTAATCAGGCCGTAGCGCAACTCTACACTCGGCCTCCATAGCAATTGGACTAATTGAAGCGAGAGTCGAGACTGTCACGAAAGACGAAACTCCATTACAGTGAAGTATGTAGCGATACACGAGTATAGTTTCGCTATTTCCTTGTCACTAACGCAATTAATTCTAAAAGGTGAGGAAGTTCGGATTACTCTGTTCGTTGTAATCATTAGCTGATTTTAACGACGTGAAAAGAGCACTCCTTTCTAGTAAATACAGGTTTATGCTGCTACGAGTATCACGTTGCTTCAATGCGGTTTGCTCTGCTCATTGTTTGAATTTAAAACAGTATTTCTACATCACGTGGATTTAGTTTTGATATTTTTACACGGAATAAAGCTAAGTTATCCGCTGCGTCTGTATGCCTATCTCTTAAACTCAAAGATGGATTTTCATGCTTTTTTCACCAATTAACAGAATAATTGATGAGAATATTTTTGGTAAAGCACTTTAGGTGTAGCCTGTATACTAATGAGATCTACTTTTGTTAATTCGGCCATTGATTTGAACAGAAACACGACAACCCGAGCAACAAGTATGTAGTCAGCCGCGGAGTTGATGACGTCATGGAGCTTGGCATCATCCGCTCCTTCAACGGCTCGGCGCACCTCAACCACTGGCCCAACGAGACAGACGACGACGGCAACATGGTGGTCAGCCAATGCAACATGCTCAACGGCACTGATTCGGGCATTTTCCCGCCATTTGTGAACAGGGAGAAGTCTATCTACGCTTTCAATACTGACATCTGTCGGTAAGTTATTCATCATCATATTCATTACTAGCTGACGCCGCGCGGTTTCACCCGCGTATTTGCCGTTCCCGTAAAAATACGGAGATAAATATAGCCTATATATTTCCTCGATAAATGGGCTATCTAACACTGAACGAATTTTTCAAATCGGACCAGTAGTTCCTGAGATTAGCGCGTTCAAACAAACAAACTCTTCATCTTTATAATATTAGTATAGATTAAGTAATGAGCTACAGCATTGATGACGTCATAGAGCTTAGCATCATTCGTTTCTTCAATGGCTCTGACCACCTTAACATCTGACCCAATTAAACAAGCGACGTGACGTCAGCCAGTGCAACATGGTCAACACCGCAACCTAAGCCTAGAGCTAAGCCCTAATTAGATAGTGAGTTATTTTAACTTTTCTGTCCAAAAAATTGGAAGTTAAAATAATTTTGACTTTACCATTGACTTTGACTTTAAAAATAGGTATGAGAATGATGATGACAACAAATGCTTTCGTCTTTTCAGTTCCGCAGAACTCCGTTACGATCAAGACGTTGTTTACAACGATAGGATTCCGGCCATCAGATTTTCCGCCAATGAATGGTTTTTAGATAATCACCAGGGCTGCTTCTGCCTCAACATGACCTCCGGAATCACTCGACCCGACGGCTGCCTGTACCCCGGCGTTATGGAGATGTACACTTGCGTCGGTAAGTGCTATCTATTGAAAACCTGTTTCAAGATGGAAAAATTTTAAAAATCCAAAAAAAAAAATATAACTTGATCACTCTAGGGATTTTTTCAAAACTATTCAAATAGATAATTAGGTGTTGTATTTTCCATTTGCCTACCATTAGCAGTGTCGTGACGTCACGGCACTGCTAATAGTAGGCAAGTATAAGAAAAAGCATCGCTTTTATTAACCTTATTATTATTAGCAGACGCCCGCGACAACGCAAATGGAAGATACAGCACCTAATTATCTATTTGAATAGTTTTGAAAAAAATCCCTACAGTGAAATGAAAATGAAAAGAGAAAACGAACATTCATATCATTAAGATATGAATGTTTGTTACTCTTTCACGCCTCGACTACGACTTAACCGAATTAGCTGAAATTTGGTATTGAGATATATTATAGCATGGATTAACACATAGGCTACTTTTTATCCCGGAAAAATACATGGTTCCCGAGGGATTTGTGAAAAACTAAATTCCACGCGGACGAAGTCGCGGGCGTCCGCTAGTTTTAAATAATTGTCAGCCCGGACTTGGTAAAAGTTGGTAGTGTTACACCCCCGTACCTTGGAGAGCACGTTTAGGTGTCGTTTTCGTTCATTCTTATTAGCTCTTGTTACGCTCAATTTTGTGAGCGTCGTAAATACTCGGTCATATCGAATGACTATGTATTTGCGGCGCTTGCCTTTGAGACTTTAGGCCCATGGTCAACAGATACTAAAAAAAATTTCAATGCTATGTCTGACAAATTGGTCCATGCGTCAGGTGACCCAAGAGCTGGCGCTTATTTGGCCCAAAGGATAGTAGTAGTTAGGGATAGGCCTTGCTATCCAGAGGGTTAATAGCGCTAGTGTATTGGGTACCTTGCCTCTGGGTGAACAATTAGATGGTGTGTATTTGTTATAATTATTTTATTTATTATAAATTTAAATTTAATATACTGTGTAATTCTTAGCTTTAATTTATATATTTTATTCGTCATTCTCGAACCGGCATAAAATACACCGTAGAAATGCACTGTTCTCTCGGAATCTTTTAAATTGAGATCTTATTACGTATACAGGTAACCTACATAGTTCAGATGAAAAGCGCTCCGAGGTTGCATGTATGTCCTTGTACGTTAGGAATAAGAAAACTAATATGACATGGAAAATTTTCTACAAGATTGAACTTTCCGATATTGAAAAGAAGGATTGCACATGATTACATTATTCTGAGAACATAACAACACATATTGCGTTTTTATTTTCATATATCCAGTTCATAGTTCCAACGGCTAAGCTATGACTCTACTAATACTTTTCCCTTCAAAAATTCAAACTAAGCGCCAATCTAAGTATACTAAATATTATATATAAGAAAGATTTGTATATTTATGTATTTCACATTTCCACCAATTAAAACTACTGTTGGAAATAGTAGTTTGGGACGGATATGACATCGCACGATCTCGTGTTGGCTTGTGCCGACGCAAGATGGCGCGACTTGTTTCGTAAAGAGTAGGGATTTAGAAAAGGGTAGCGATCAGTTGGCGGGAACGGCTTCAGTGTGCTCGTGGCATTCGAGGCATCCACATTACTTGTTGTATAATTCTTTATTGGCTACTTGGGATGGGCGGGGAGAGTGACTTGAGTGGAAAAGGGAGTGTTGGTTAACTATCAAAGACGTTTTTAACCCTACACACAGCGTTTACAAGTGCGTGACTCAAGGTCATTCTCTGGCACTGTAGGGTCTTATTATAGTTACAGTTTGATTTGTTAATTAAATTGTCCTGACAAATGTCAGGACAACTTAATCATAACCTTTGTTCGACATTGAATGTTCTTATTTTTTGTAATTCCTCTTCTGACTTCTTCTGACTCGGCCGCTGTCGGCTCGGTTTAAAGATTTATTATTACTATTTTGATCCATGACCTTTGTTCAACGTTGGTACTGTTTACATTGGTAAAAGAGCAATTGTTAATAATATAAGAGAATCTGCCTTCCGAGCCGGTCTTTACAAATAATCAAAGTACACATTTCAGTTCATTTTGATCACGTCACATCACGCCGAGTCGTCGATTAACATTAACCAGAAAAACCGAGCTACCAGGCCACAGTAAAATAAAACAAACAAGATATATCAAAATACTTTATTATTGAAATAAATGCGCTGTGAAATCAATTGACATTGTAAACAGTATATAGGTAGGTATTATTTGTTTAAACTTTCGTTGTTTACTATTCGACTCAATGAAATTAATACAATTAGCCGCTTTTGTTCGCCTCAGTTTTGACGCGCTAGTCACATATCTCTATTATTTAAAAACTTTGCTTGACGGTACATCTTTTCCTGTGGACTAAATCATGTGCCAATTTAGAAAACATAAAATATAAAACGTATTGTTCTTTTCATATGGCTGAAACGGCCATTACAAAAAACATATACTTATTAGAAATACAATCAATAGTCTTCATATCTTTTAATTGGACAATACATAGGAGATTTCCTTTGACTTAATTCTTCGTCGTCACCTATCGTCAGGTGAGAGTGCAGTCAAGCGGTAACTTGTCAATGTGCA
Source organism: Bicyclus anynana (assembly GCF_947172395.1). Classification (NCBI taxonomy): domain Eukaryota; kingdom Metazoa; phylum Arthropoda; class Insecta; order Lepidoptera; family Nymphalidae; genus Bicyclus; species Bicyclus anynana. The sequence continues at coordinate 2,096,637 of NC_069110.1, forward strand.
AAAAACCGTGAATTGACTTCCTATGCGCGGTACAGCGTCTCTACGCAGGCGCTACCCCCGGTCCGTGGTAGGGGGAGGGTGGTGGGTGGTATGGGGGGGCGGGTGCTAGCGGGTGTCCATCAAAGCACTCCGAATCGCAGAACTATCGGAATATTGTTAATTACTGCATTCGTTACGCATGACCGTTCTACGTAATTAATGGTATATTAAAACAATAGCTGTTGTCCGCGACTTCGGGCGCGGGAAATTACTATTAAAGTAAACTAGCGGACGCCCGCGACTTTGTTTACGAGAAAATTGATAAGTACGTGACACTTTTTTGTTTTTTTTTTTTGGTCAGGTTTGGTCAAGCCTTTTTGTTATTCAAGTACCAACCCTTTGTCGCACTCCCTTAACTGTTTGGCATCCAGCGAAGGGTTGCTAAAACAAATATACCTATCGTACCCCGCGTCTGTCTGTCTGTTCGTAATAAACGGGATTTGTAAATAGATTTTTATATTTAATTTTTCACGGGTAGAGTAATTCTGGAGGAAGCTGGAGGAGATACAATAAGCTAATTGACACTTTTATTTAAATGGTCTTAAATTCTTCATTATCATTCTACTAAATTGGAAAAAATATCGTATTTGTTTATATACGAGCCAAAACGCTGTCGGCCATGATGGTCTATATTTTATTGTTTCATGACGTCACGTAAACTTAGGTGTTTACGGTAAATTACCACCAAACGGTTTAGAGAATGTCAAAATTATTAGTTATTAGTTTGACGTTTATTCCTTTAGTACATCAAGTAGGTAACATTGTGACGTCACAAAAAAGACGACAGCGTTTTTGGAAAAATTTATAAAATGCATAGTTTTTAGATTAAATTTTGAAATTCTTAACTTACATCGATTTATTTCGGACCCTTATTCCATGTACTATATGAAATTAATATTGTTTATATTGAATTTTGATATTAGTCAACTACCTATTGTCGAGGTTTTGTATGAATTGAATCATGACGATAACTGTTTAATATATTTGTTTATCAATCAATCCGCTTTAGATTTTTTTTTTTCAAAATACGTCCTTTTTACCTACCTCTGACATATAACTAACCCGTTTTATATCCATATTCCATCCATATATAATATGGAGATAAACTATAGCTTCTGTAACTGCCAGGATAATGGATGGACGGAAAAAGAAATTTTCTGACACGTTTCATAAGTCGAGCCGTCATGCACGCAGTGACCAATACACGATCAGTTATAGTCGTGGATGCTGTAGAAACGTGAGAATAATTGATCGTCAATGGCGTGCATTAGTGTAGACATAGATTAAGATTTGTACTTGGATGACGATGGTCCAATGTTTCCTCTTAAAGCAACTACGATCATGATTCAAACACAAAAGCACCATCCTTCTTCACTACCTTAATTTGTATAGGTACATATAATACGTATTTATATGTATGTATGTTTGTATGTATAAATGTATGTTAATATATTTTTATTAATTAAATATTGTTATATATTGTTGAAATTTTAATTAATTTCATGTATGTAATTTCACCTATTTGTTATTGAAATTTTTTTTTTAAGTTTTAAGTATATTATTCCCCATTTTTCTTAGTGTGCCCATTCATATTTCTTTTTTACAACTCATCCTAGTGCCAAGGGTCACTGACAGAAATCATAGAGATAAGTGTTTCCTTGTTTTTTTTTTCGTTTTACTTTATGTGTCACTAGCGGACGCCCGCAACATCGTCCGCGTGGAATTCAGTTTTTTAAAAATCGCACGGGCACCATTGATTTTTCCGGTAGAAAATCCAAAGTGAAATCTATCTCCATTCCAAATTTCAACCAAATCGCTTCTGTAGCCGCAGCGTAAAAGAGGAACAAACACACACAAACTTTCGCCTTTATAATATTAGTGTGATTGTAATATGTAAAGTTTGTGTGGTTGTAGGGAGTAATCTCTGGATCTACAGAACCGATTTTTGAAATTCTTTCACCGATAGAAAGCTACGGTAGGTACGGGAATAGGAACTATGTGGGTGACATCGCGGGGTGTCTTTTCGCGGCATTTTTTCGTCTTCAATCAAACAAATTCTTCAGCTTTATAATATTAGTATAGATTAATGTTGGTAAAAAATAAATAAAAATAAAAACACATAAGTGGCCTACTGTTCTTACGTAAGAGTAACTTAAGAGCATGGGCTGACTAACTTTCTACTTTAAAGACTAACGAAAGTCTGGTCACCGCAGCTTCTCGCTTTATAACACGCGGAAACGAAGTGAATCAATTAGCACCTGTCAATCCGCCGGTATATAAACAAATAAACAAGGAAACGAGTATCATCCGATGTTGATAGTTAAACGTGTTTTATTTTTATATCTTTTTGAACCGTCAACGACAAACTCTATGATGAGGATTAGTTGATTTATTGTTTTTAATATATAAATTAAGTTGTCCAATACTTGCTTGGTACATGCAGCACAATGCGAGCTGGATTTTTTTTCAAGGCTGTGCCAAATATGCAATATTGATGTTCTGATGCTTAGACTATATGGTATTCGTGATAGCCCAGTGATATGACCTCAGCCTCCGATTCCGGAGGATACGGGTTCGAATCCAATCTGGGGAATGCACCTCCGACTTTTCTGTTGTGTGCATTTTAGGAATTAAATATCACGTGTCTCTAACGGTGAAGGAAAACATTTCAACACAAGAGAATTTTCTTAATTCTCTGCGTGTGTGTAGTCTGCCAATCCGCATTGGGCCAGCGTGATGGACTATTGGCCTAACCCCTCTCATTCTGAGAGGAGACTCGATTTCAGCAGTGAGCCGAATATAAGTTGATAACGATGCTTAGAATACTTATGGTTTTTGACTTGCTTAAGTAGTCTGGGTATCATTTAGTATAATATCATTAATATAGTATCATTTAATGTATTATTTAAATAATATAAATTATCTATATTGTTTAAATCATATTTATGGTAGTTATGTAAAATATGTACAATATTCACAAAAAAAAACATTTTTGGGATTAAAAGTAGCATATGTTTTGCTCCAAGGTCCCATTTATCCATAATACCAAAATTCATTTTGATCGGCTCCACCGTTTAGCCGTGAAAAGGTAACAGACAGACAGACAGACAGACTTACTTTCGAAATTATAATATTAGTATAGATGGTAAGAGAAATTTCAAAATTGGTTCAGTATATCTATGTATAAACAAACGTATAACAAAACTTGAATACCACATTTGATCGTAATTTTTCGTCCCGTTTCCAAAATATAAAAAGAGGTTTGAAGGAAGAAAGAAATAACGATTTATTAGATGGCCGACATCTTTAATTTCTTTAATAAAACAAAACAGAGATGTACGGAACCATTGGTGGATGAGTTGGTCTCGCACTCATCCGGTTTTTTATTACAAGTAAACACATCATTGTCTTGTAAAGAAGGCTGATGTTTACGCACGTATCGCTGACAGCCCGCATCACTCAGAGTATCGCGTGGTATTTAAACTCCTCTCTAAATGAGGCAGAGGCCGTTGCTTCACCTCTTGACCCAACACTAGCGAGACGCCCGACCAACCTCAGATTTCTCGCCCTTGAAGGTCACATGTTTCTATTATTAGACATGTTTTCTCCTCTATAGTCTAGTGCTTAAGAAACAAATCATCATTATTAACAACCCATATTCGGCTCAATGTTGAGCACGAATCTCCTCTCAAAATGACAAGACTTAGGTAAGGTAGGCTTAGTCCACCAGCTGGCCTAATACGGATTGGCAGACTTCACACACGAAGAGAATTAATAAACTTCTTAGGTATGCAGGATTCCTCGCTATGTGTTTTCTTCACCGTATTTTATTTATTTATTAAAGTTACAAATTTTACCATGAACCATGGATGGTAATAACAATCATATAAACATTCCTCTTCAATCACTCTATCTATTTAAAAAAACCTCATTAAAATCCGTTGCGTAGTTTTAATAAAAATTTAAGCATAGGTACATAGGGACAGAAAGCGACATTGTTTTATACTGTGTAGTGATGAGGATAACTTTTTTCCTATAAATTTTCTGCACTAGTCCGGAAATGGGTATGGAAAAAGTAAAAAAATATATCATATTTGTTTATTTCGTAGTTAACAAGCACCTTTGTATCCAAGGTTGTTTGTAGCGACTCTATTACCGGTTTGAAAAACAGTATCTGTTTTTATTTTAAAATAATTATCAATAACAATATTAATTAACATTTCTAACTCAACCTTAGTTCGTGCATCCATCCTGCTATACTCGTAAGCGATAGTAATACTTATTAATTTTTACCATTTAATAAAAATACCCACCACGTGAACTCCCATTTTAAAGTATAATAATATAGTGGTAATACGAATAATAAGTAAAACTTCTTATGGGAGGCTAAACCGCTTCGTAACGTAACGCGTTACGGTGCAACTTTATCTGGCATATCTTTCTCTCATCGACGGCAGCAGGTTTAGGTTATTACTTCTGTCGAGCGTCCCGAGATACGTTTCTTTTTTTAGGGCTCCTTTTTAGGGTACATAGTACAAAAACGGAACCCCTTTATTATCACTCGCGCACATTTTAATGTATGTCTATTTTCTCGGAATAAACCGCACCAATCCAGTTGAAAGTTGAAATTTGAAATATCAATTCTTGTGATCCAACCGCACAGATGTACCGTGAATAGGTAAAATTTCAATAGAGGGGGCACTTATACGGGTTAAACTTTTGCAAACTTTATCGTCTGATACATCAAATGAAAGGATTTAAGAAATATTTTTTAAAAAAGCTTTCAATTTATTTAAATACGTAATTAGACGAAAATTTACCTTGCCCTTTTTCTCCGAAACTAATGTATGTAAATTTTTCAAACAAATACAACATTTTGCTTTTTACTTAAGGATTTATGGAAATGTTTGAAACTTTGAAATTTTTGAATATGAAGGTCAATTTTTTTTGTAATTTTGAAATACGTAGTTTCCTAGTTTTTCACGAAAATATACTCCCCTCCCCCCTTTTCTCCGAAACTACTAAACCTAAAACTTTTGAAAAAAACACAAAAGTTAGCCATCTTTCTACGTGATGATTTCCATAAAACCTCAGAAATATAAAATTTTTGGATATGTCCGAATTTTTAAGAATATTTCCCATATATATTTTTATATATGACCATTCCCGTTTCCCTCCAATTAGTCAGGAAAAAACTGTGATTGGAGTGGGTAGGACAATAATTCTGAAGGCGGGGATCGAATCTATGACCTGGTGATGAGTCTGGCACCTACAGTTGAGCTGATGAGGCTTCATTTCATTTTAATTTTATTAAAATTTTATCATCATCATCATCATTATCAACCCATATTAGGCTCACTGCTGAGCTCGAGTCTCCTCTCAGAATGGGAAGGGCTAAGCCAATAGTCCACCACGCTGACCCAATCCGGATTGGCAGACTTCACATATGCAGAGAATTAAGAAAATTCTCTGGTGTGCAGATTTTCTCGTGATGTATTTCCTTCACGTTTTGAGACACGTGATATTTAATTTCTTAAAATGCACACAACTGAAAAGTTGAAGGTGCATGCCCCGGGCCGGATTCGAACCCACTCCCTCCGGAATCGGAGGCAGAGGTCATATCCACTGGGCTATCACGGCTACTCATATTATAAAATGCTAAAACATTGCGTGTAGTCGTTTTAAATATTATCTGACATTAAATAGATTTTCAGTACATGCTAATAGCTAAACAAATTAAACTAGAAAATGAATTAATGTGGGTCATTGTTCCATGTATTTAGAAATGAGTTGGGTAGCTGACTCATATCAAATTAAACAATATCAATTTCGCATAGTAAATCCGAAATATATTAAGGATTTTTTATAAAAATTTAAAAATCATGTATTTTTTCAAATTTTCATCAATCATTACTTTCGGCTATAGGGATTCAAAGGGTCAGATTTGCGGCGCTGCCGTGGATCAATGAAAAACGCCACATACAAAATAGTACGACTTAATGACGTCGTAGGTACATAATGATCTTTAGATTTGTATGGGCGTTCAAACAAAATTACTAATATCTTTGTTATTTGTGCGTTTATGTTTATAGTTCACATATTTAAAAATGTCACATTTAATGTACCTAAGGAAGCTAAAGTTGTATGAAATTTGATAAAAGACATTTAATAGATTTTGAAGTTTTATATAGTTTGCAAATATCCAGACAATCTTTGCCTTTTATGTATAAATTAGTTATCATTGACCTTATCTACCCGAATGTATCATTAAAATCAATATATTCAAACCTAGTCATCATCACCATTGTTGAAATCGGTCCAGTAGTTTCAGAATCTATTCAATTCAAACAAACAATTATATTTTTCCTCTTTATAATATTAGTTTAATGAATGACGAATTAACTCGCTTTGCTGGCATTGCGATTTTATTATTGGCAACAGCGTCACATCATATGACATCATGAGCACACAATACCGGCTTCACTTGTGTGTCAATGTGGTTAGGTCAAAAGTTGCGAGTAACTGTCGTGCCAGGTCCCGTTAGCGGAAAGTTCTGAAATTCGGCACATGTCATTAAAACAACACATCATCAGCCTAATTTAGAGCCTAGTATTCCTTAAAGGTGCAGCTGGAATAGAGTAGTGAGTTTAAGCTCCGTATCCCATGTTCGGAGTCTAAACTCACCACGCAGTTCTAACACGGGTAGGCGGACTTAGGATGATAATGTTAAATTCACTAACAACCACTGTCAGATGTTAAAGATAGTGTTCGTGTAAGCCCAGTAGACAAAACCTCTGCCATTGATTTGGAAGGTGTAGGGTGTTCCAGTTCCAGTTATGTGCATTAAAAAAAAAAAAATATCACGTTCACGAATTAGGAAAAACATCATGTGACCCGCATTGGGTCAGCGTGGTGGACTATTAGCCTAAATCCTCTTATTTTGAAAGGAGACTCGTGTTCAATAGTGAGCTAAATATAGGTTGTTAATAATGATGATAGATTCTACTCTACTTCTTATATTATGGTCAATCCGCGGAGTTCAGCTAATGGCTAATAAGATAATCAATAATTTACCGGCCCCAATTCGACAATATCGCTCGTCGACCTTTACCTTTCTGAGAATAATTTAAAAATAGTATCGTTTCAAGTTAACCGATTTTAATGAAATCACTCTTACGATGGACACCGACAGCCACCTGCGGCGCCGCGGCCCAAGGTGAGCCGGTGTCGTCCGCGGCCGCCGGCCGGCAGCCAGCCCGCAGCGACGATCCGCTATTATCTCTGCTCTAAAATGATCGGCGTTTAACTCGACACGCAATTGAGATTACCGTTAATGCGGGCGCGACGCGAGCGGCGGCGCGTCCTCGCGTAAATAAAACAGCGTGCACGCGCGTGGGATGCGCAAACGCACTTCACGATGTTCCGCGTCGCCTTGTTGGTGAGCGCGCTGGCGGCGCTGGGCGGCGCGCGCGTGTTCGAGCGGTGTGCGCTGGCGCGGGAACTGCGGCGGCTGGGCGTGCGGCGCGAGGACATTGCCACGTGGGTGTGCATTGCTTACCACGAGTCGCGCTTCGACACGGCGGCGCACAACCGCGGCAGCGGCGACCACGGCATACTGCAGATCAGCGAGCTGTACTGGTGCGGGCCCGGCAAGGCGTGCGGCGCGCCGTGCTCCGCCTTCCGCGACGACGACATCGCCGACGACGTGCGCTGCGCGCTGCAGGTGCACAAAGAACACACGCGGCTGCAGGGCGACGGCTTCCTCGCCTGGGTGGTGTATCCGCACAACTGCAAGCAAAACGCGAAGAAATACGTCGTCGACTGTGACATAAACGTCAAAGACCTTCCAATAAAGTTTGAAGACAGAGCCCGATATCTGAAAGCTGACACTAAGAACGAGTCGAAAACGCCACCGATAAATATTCCTCACCGGAACCTGTCAACCCCAAGTTACTTGGGAATAAATTCCATCTTTCAAGGGAGCTATGTGAATGAATTCGAACGAAATTACTACGATAATAACAAACGATCAAACTGGCTTAACTTCAAAGTGGACAATATCGACGAGCTCGAGCTTCCGGGCGCGACGAGACGAGCTAATCAGCGCGCACGTTTGTTAGAGTTCTCGACTCGACCTACGACTACGACAACATTGGATCCAGATCTCGTAGGAATAAAACCTCCCTCGCCGAGAAAAATAGAATCCAATCAGTTCCGCCGCCGGAAAACATTCGCAGAACCACTATTTCTCAGAAATAAAATAAGCGATTACCAAAAAACTAGCAAAACAACCACTGCCCCTGCTACAAGTACTACTGCACCAACTGATTCATCGTTATATGAAGATTTGTCGCATAATATATTTTTAAATTTATCGCCCGCGTTCCCAAAGGATGTGAGTGAATTTTCTCCGAAAAAAATAATATCGTCTGATTTGAGTAAGTACCATATTCAAACGCCACAATTTGAGGAAATCTCTACCAGTGAAAAACTAACTTATGATGATTTAGCTCAGAATCCTTTTTTAAATTCACTACTTGGCTTTAGTTTCAAGTCTAGAACAGAATCACCTTCCCAGCAAACAGAATACAACCGAAATACCTTTAGAGAGTTTACTCTGACTACATCAAAACCAGAGAGTACTCTGAGATCTTTTAAGCAAATTGGAATGTTTGGTAGCCCGGACGTGAATTCTAATTTGCCAAAGGAATCGTCTTCTCAGAATAATGACGACATTGACACTAAAGTGTCAATTGAAGATTTATCGCAAAACCCTTTTCTTAGTCATATTCTACGTAGCGATAAAATAAAACCATCGACTCGTTCACCGACCAAAGGGTCGGTAGATAATAGTGAAAATTATGAAATTAATTTTAGATTTACTACCCCAAAACCGACTTCGGCTTCACTGATCTCATCTGCACAACAATTGGACACGTTCACGACAACAAGACCGTCATCGCAAAGAGGTCGTGCTCGTTATTTATTAGATTTTGATAAAACCACTGAACGTTCGACTGTAACATATAGCACTCGGAAGTACCAAACTATATCAAGACAAAGACTTTATGAAAATTCTGTAAAAAGTACAACTGCCATTACACCGAGCACAAAAAAGCCTGAAGTTTCAACAACATCTTATATAAACAATACAAATGAAATTGCTATAATAACGACCACTTCTAAAACCACAACAATTCCAAGCGAAATGTATAATGCAAAAGAAACTAATAAATTACCAGCTAGATTTGTAAAAACCCCTATACCACAGAATGCAAGTATGAGTACAACAGAGGTTTCAAGAACACCAGATATCGGTAATACAACAAAGATTAGTACATTACAGAGCAGTGATAAAGTGACTACAAATAAACCTCAAACTACGAGCAAACCTCGGACTACAAGTACATCGTCCACAATGTTACAATCGCGAACATCTAATCGATTTTGGGAAGGACATCGTAACTTTACTGTTACACCGAAACCTAATCTCACAGTGAGGCCTACAAATTCAACTTTGACTTCAACTATATACACAACTACACAAAAACCTGCACTGACGACGTCCACTGAGGCATCAACCACGAAAACAGCCTTATCTACGAGTATATTCGACCTCTACTTAAGACCGTCTACTAAACCCCCGTTTAAGCCCTTCGAATTCACTTCCTCAAATAGAAGAGCTTACAAACTCAGTATATTCTCCGGCGGCACTACTAAGCCTCCCCCTTCCTATTTCACAACCAAAAAACCAATTATAGAACTCCCAAAAAATTATACGCAAAAATAATAAGTAGGATATGTTTGAAATGTAAATCTAAATGTTAAATTTGTTGTAACATAATAATTTATATTAAGCGTCAAACCAAAAAGCATTTATTATTTTAGACTTAATTATATATTATACTCGTAGATTATTAAGCATTTGAATGTTAATTTTAATTTGTTATTATACGTTTCGACTGGTCGACTTCGTTTTTTTATTAATTCTTTTGTATATAAAAACCCGTACATAATGTTTTAGCATTAGGTAATTCTGGCACATAAATAAATAATGTGTATATGTCGGTTCATCGCTTTACAAAATATTCGAGAAGCAGATTTCAATATGATTATGCAAAAAAAGTTGCCAAATGCGTCTGTCTTTGCGTTAGTAGGTATACGTAAGTCGTATAGCCTGATGCGGTAACCAGATAGCAATATATTAGATATTTTGTGCTATTATTACGTATCTTTTATATATGCTTTGCGAATGGTATTATTGCGAAATTCTTTATTTATATTTTTTGAACAAATAACATCGTATATCTTCTCTACAAAGTGCTGGAATGGCGACCCCGCACTAGAAAACGCAGTGTTGGTCGACCCCCCACCATGTGGACCGACGACATCAAGCGAGTCGCAGGGATTCGCTGGATGCAGGGGGCTCAGTGATGTTTGGAAGTCCCTACAAAAGGCCTATGTGGACGTCCATCGGCTGATGTGCTGATGATGATGATGATGGTCTTCTCTACTCGTGAAAAAGTAATGAAAATCAATTGAAAATATTTTGAAATAACGTATTTTGTCCCAAGGGGAATACTAGGCTTTATACTCGTAGGTTAAGTACCTACCTCATACGACATAGGCAAAAGTAGTAATAGTAAAAAAGCACATATTATATTCTTTGTCACAGGAATGTTTCAATCATGTGCGATAGATAAGTAGGTACTTGTGAAGTAACTAAGCTTGAAATAAACAAATTAAGTACTCGTATTTCAATTATACATACGAGTATTTCACTAGCCCAATTTCCCAGCGACAGAGAGAGAGAAACAGAGTTTCATGAAATACTAGCGACCCGCCCCGGATTTGCATGTGTGAAATTTATATACTGAACTTAATCACTATTTGACGTAGTTAATGATATTTTGTGAATTGATTTAATATTTATTTTAATATGTTGATAATAAAGACCAAACCAACAAACTTGAACGCTAAATTGCTTGGCGGTAGGTACGTCTTTGCCGGTAGGGTTATAACTAGCCACGGCCGAGGCTTCCCACCGGCCAGTCCTGGACCAATTAAGAAAACCTTAATCGGCCCAGCCGAGAATCGAACCCAGGATCTCCGTCTTGTTAAATCCACCGCGCATACCACTGCGAAAGTGACATGATGATGATACGTGATGACAGCCATATTAAAATCCGTTGTGTAGTTAATATCTAAGCGTACAAACAGTGGGAAACATTGTTTTATTGCTGTGTAGAGATAAACACCATTTACTGCCAATCAAACAACATATTACGTAGCGGAGCGTATCAGTACACGTAGTTCGCCTGTTCACTGAGCTGTTCACATTCGAAGCATTTTCAATACAATTACATTTTTCCAGTCTTCAGAAGATATTTCCGATAGTCATATCCAGTTGCATATTGCATGTCAAATACTGGCATTGCGTTTAGTTCGTGAAGTTTAGAACGGATATTCCGAAGTTGCGGTCTTATGAAGTGAGTTACAGTGCTAAGTAAGTTTAAGTTTTCCAGTAAACAGGCGCTCAAGTCTCCTTTGTAACGGGTATTTAATAAATTTTCCTCTAACTGACGCCCTCGACTACGTCCGTGTCGAAACTTATAAATCGTTTCATACAAACTTTCATCTCATTCAATACCCGTTGACCATCATAGTCATATCAGCCGATGGACGTCCACTGCAGGACAAAGGCCTTTCGTAGGGACTTCCGAACATCACTATACTGAGCCACCTGCATCCAGCGAATCCCTGCGGCTCGCTTGATGTCGTCAGTCCACCTGGTGGGGGGTCGACCAACACTGCGCTTAATAGTGCGAGGTCGCCTTTCCAGCACTTTGGGACCCCAACGTCCATCGGCTCTTCGAACTATGTGCCCCGCCCATTGCCACTTCAGCTTCGCAACTCGTTGAGCTGTCGGTGACTAGTTCTTCTGCGGATCTCCTCATTTCTGATTAGATCACGCAGAGATACTCCTAACATAGCTCGTTCCATCGCCCGTTGTGTGACTCTGAGCCTTCTTATGAGTCCCATAGTTAGCGACCAAGTCTCCTTCCGTTGATCCTTAGAGAGAAACCTTTACTCTTTAATGGGTCTTCAAAATTGGATAATAATAATGATGAATAAGCATTGCATTAAAAAACGTCCCCTTTTTAAACCTAATGAAAAAAACAGATAAATCTAATGTGACCTTTAATTCAATTGGACGGTGTTCTTTAGAATTAATAGTATATGTGAATTAATATTCAAATGACATCTGCGGATAAACTCGTTAGCTTATGATACTCGCATAACACCGCTCATTTTAAAGCAGAAAGAGGTAAATTAACTACTTATCAAAAGCTTCTAATATATACCGGCAAAGACGTACTGCCAAGCGAATTGAATTTTCAGTACGATGTCGTGTAGGAACCAAAAGGGTCAAGGGATGTGGATTTTTATCCTTCTTCTAACAAGTTAGCCCACTTCCATCTTAGATTGTATCATCACTTACCATCAGGTGAGAATGTAGTCAAGGGCTAACTTGTAAAAAAAATAAAAAAATATAGATAATGCTCTTGTCACGCTGTTTGTGGTCGCTACCCTTTTGTGCTCAGTGCGATTGTTAGCTAATAGTCTATAGGTTTTTAAAAGCGATATCAATTTATGATATATTATAAATGCTAAAATAAATCTGTCTGTCGTTACCTTTTCACAGTTCATCCACTAAACCGTATCATAATATAATCATCCATGTATCTTGGAACAGAACAAAGGTCACTTCACGTAATGGAAAAGTCCACGATTCCCTCGGGATTTGTTAAATCAGAATTTCATTCCGAGCACAGAATTCTTCAAGAAATGCAGAATGTATGTACTGATACAACATGGTAATGTCAAGGAAGGACATATAACGTTGCGTTTATAAATCAATAATTTCTGTTTTAATGGTAGATATGTGATGATCAGATATTATTAGAAAAAAATATATGCAAATTTCATGACGCTAACACGCTGAGGATTCGTGGATGCCATTTTTCCTCGGATTACATATATAAGCGTTGTATTCGCAAAAATGCTTATAATACTGCCTGGTGGAAGTCCTGGGTTCGAGTCCTGAGCAGTTCTATGTGATACTGTTTTTTTTTCGTCTAATATATATTTCTCAGTCGGAAGTAGATTTTGCTTCGGCTGTGACTCGTTAAGACCCTACCGACAAAGCATAAAAAAAAAAGAAAAAAAAAGACGTTGGTGGAGTTGTTCTCCAAGGTCGTTGTCATAAGCATTAGATAGTGGTCGTTAATGACAGACATTTCTGACTGCCGACGGAAAGCGCTATGTTGATCAACCCCCCACTATGTGAACCGAAGACGTCAAATGGGTTGCAATGGTGTTCGGAAGTCCATGCAAGAAAGATGTCTATGTCCAATTGTCCAGCAGTGAACGTCCATCAGCTGTTAGAGATGATGATTATGTTGACCCTAATCCCGCCGATCTGGGAGTGGCGTGGTAGGTCTTAGCTCCATATTCTCTCTCCTTAAAGGAGGAATGCTGGCCTATTCACTAATTTTGTCTTTAATAACAACCTATTAAAATTAACATCAAATCAACCTACATATTGTAGTATTTATAAAAACATCGTTACAACATTACAAAGCAAAGGAAAATTTTAATTACCTTTTAGGTAAGTAAGTCAGAGCTAAGTAAATATCGCAGCTAGCTGCAATATCGATTTCGCAAGAACAAAGGGCCCGCAGCTGCACAATCTTCCACGCCGGGAGCGTCGCGCAAAGCCTCGGGGCCTGTAGTTACAGTATTTTGCGAGACATATAAAATTAATAAAATTTTCACTCAAAACTCTATTTCCAGTTTACCAAACTGCGTCATATAATTTAGTACTAACAGACGTCCTGCCGTTTCACCCACGTTATTCCCGTTCCCGGAGAAATACGGGGTTAAAATGTAGCCTACGACACTCAAAGATAACGTGGCTATCTATATGTAATAGCTATATTTGATCTCCGTATTCACAGGAACGGGGACTACATGAGTGAAACTACAGGGCGTCGGTTAGTTATAGGTATAGATAGGTATAGAATAGCGGACGCCTGCGACGTCATTTGTTAGAAATCAGTGTAAGCTAACGTCCCCTTTTTCGGCTATCATTAAAATGTAATTACACTTCATTATAATTCGAAAATGATAGTTTCATAAAAAGCTTACAGCCGTATATAGCTAATAGGTACCATCATCATCATAATCATTGACAACCCATATTCGGCTCACTGCTGAGTTCAAGTCTCCTCGCAGGAAGGTAGACCTCCTCGGGATAGAACAATAGTCCACCACGCTGGCCCAATGCGGTTGGCATATTTCCTCACGACGTTTTTCATAATTCATCAAATCAGCTTCATCGGTTTAGCTGTAAAAATTTAACAGACACAAACTTATTTTTCTAATTTATAATATTAGTTTGGATTATTTTAAGGTTACATAGCCAAAATATTTTTTTAAATTACACTTCCCCTAAGAGAAAATGAGAAGTCAGTGCACGAACCGGCGTGATAAGTCCTCCAATAACCGTAGGTTATTGAAGCTATTGTTGGGCTATTTATCGCTGAATTGAAAGCCATGATGTCTTAGATTCAATCTCCATTCATCGCACTATCGTAATTCAAATTCATATAAACTGGACCAACCGATCTGACCTTGAATCTAGGGCATGACTTATTTTTCTAACTTCTCAGTACTTATCAGTTCGGAGTTGGGAGTGTCTCCTGTCACAGAAAGCACATTCAATCCAGCCCATAAAGGAGATAAAATGCCGCTGAAATTAGACGATGACCATAAGGACTAAGTAGTTTTGACGGCCTCCGTGGCGCAGTGGTAAGCGCGGTGGATCTACAAGACGGAGGTCCTGGGTGCGATCCCCGGCTAGGCCGATTGAAGTTTTGTTAATCGGTCCAGGTCTGGCTGGTGGGAGGCTTCGGCCGTGGCTAGTTACCACCCTACCGGTAAAGACGTACCGCCAAGCGATTTATGGTTCCAGTACGATGCCGTGTAGAAACCGGAAGGGGTGTGGATTTTCATCCTCCTCCTAACAAGTTAGCCCGCTTCCATCTAAGACTACATCATCACTTACCATCAGGTGAGATTGTAGTCAAGGGCTAACTTGAATAAAAAAAAAACGTTGCGGTTAAATCCTTGCGATGCGGCGCCGCAACGCATCTTGTGCCCCCGCTCTTACTTTGCAACGCAGCAACATATGTGACGTCACTTTTACATTACCTGTTTTATAACACACGCCTTCGCACTGTAAGTGATCGTGATCATAATTAAAAGTTTCGAAACTTATAGTTTAATAACGTTCAGAACTCTAGCAACCAACAGCACTCTAGGAGACGCATCACTCATTAACCTACTGAACTTTGATAAGAGGTCTGATTATTAGTTATTCCAGACTGCACGTTGAGTTTGAGGTACAAACAAAAATAATGAAAAAAATAAAATTATTAAGGTGATAAATAAAATTAAATCTTTAAATAGAAAATATGGATAAAAGAGAATTTTATCTTTTCTATTGATTCCTAAAGGATTATTATTAGATCCTGTTTGGTGGAGAAGTAATTATCGAATAATAGTTATCATAATAGGATTAAAAACTAATTAAAAAGTGAAGTGAAAAAATGAAGATAAAGTACAATTTTTTATATTTTATCGGCGAAATATTAGTAATTATATCCCCATTTGCCAGACACTTGGCTTCTTTTGAAACTTTTACAAAGAGTCAAATTAAACATTGTTTTCCGAAGGGGTGCCAAGGAAAACATAAAAAATTAAACTTATTCTTTGTGGGTCGGTGGTCAGGGTGCTATTGTTTGTTTTGGCGTTTCCGAGGCACAACGGTGAAGCACCACAAATTTCCCAACTCCAGAGTAAGAATAATAACTGAAAAATTCTTAAAAAGTAAAGTAGCCCAAGTAAGGAATCAAATACAGAATCTTGTGCCCAATTACTTACATACCAGCTAACCACTACCAGCCACCTGTAAGGCAATTAAATCGATTTTGTTAGAAAAGAAAAATAAAAAGTAAACAAAATCACATGCGAACGGAGCCGCAGGCATCCAGTAGTTTTATATATACTCTTTTAAAAAAGTTCAATGCAAAAGTTTTTAAGTTTACGAGTAAATTAATAGTGTCACAATACATCATCGCGATTGTATTTCTTAGAAACGATGACCCTTGGGTGACCTTCCTTAGCCACCAGATGGATCGGTTGACCGGTCTGTAGAGCTAACAACTCTATAGACAGGTAATTTATTGCTCGCTCTACACATTGGCAAATACGTAGGCCAATACGTTGACCAATATGTTGGCTATCAAGTAGTGCGGATGTTTCGAAACAACCACAATATTCGATACAATTAGACCTAACATGCGACCCACGTTTTATATTGTAAAGACAAAATGGCATATTGTTGACCAATAACGCAGAACCGGATCGCTATTATTTATTTGTGAGAATGCGGTATATATATTTAAGCCTAAAGGTACACATTAAGCTTAAATGTTGGCAACCGTGAAGAGCTGGCACCACATGATAGCCAACAATCAGGCCAACGAATTGGGAAATGTATTGGCCTACGTATTGGCCAATGTGAATAGCGGGTATCATCCTAAAGTTCATTCCGATGCCTCCGAAATAACTTTGCATTGGTAATTATTATTTATTTTATGATGTCATACACTCGTACTATCTATGATTTATAATCTTTTAAAATCCTTTAGACTGACTCGATGGTTCTGTGGTTAGCCTAGCAGCTATGGATCTTGGGTTCGAGATAGAGTCGGACTATGAAGTAATAGGCTGTCGTTCTTTCAAAACATTATCAATGTAACAACCAGTACTCGGAGAACACGTTAAAGCGTTAAACCGATGGCGCAGTGGTATGCGCGGTGGATTTACAAAACGGAGGTCCTGGGTTCGATTACCGGCTGGGCAGATTGAGATTTTCTTAATTGGTCCAGGTCTGGCTGGTGGGAGGCTTCGGCCGTGGCTAGTACCACCCTACCGACAAAGACGTACCGCCAAGCGATTTAGCGTTCCGGTACGATGCCGTGTAGAAACCGAAAGGGTGTGGATTTTCATCCTCCTCCTAACAAGTTAGCCCGCTTCCATCTTAGACTGCATCATCACTTACCATCAGGTGAGATTGTAGTCAAGGGCTAACTTGTAAAAATAAAAAAAGGACTTGTAAGCTTGAAAGCTAAGCGTAATTGAAATAAATGTATTTTGATTTGGTTTGATTTATGAAGGTTCTTTGTGGACTTCATCATCATCATCATATCAGCAGTTGGACGTCCTCTGCCTATGCCTTTTATAGAGACTTCCAATCCAGCAAATCTGTCTTGCTTGATGACGTCAGTCCACCTTTGTGGACTACGGAACCATTAAAAAGCAACGAAATGAACGCAACGTATCGCGATGCAGTAATAGAGCTCGCTCTTAATTATGTAGTTTTGAAATACATGGGCACACAATATACAACGTTGCTAGTACGTGAGCTATGAGTGGGCATGTAAATTGTATATTACTCGTATGACCTATTTTAATACATAAATGTACCCAACGATCCACCCATGCGAACTAGGTACAACATTAAATTAATTTTCTTTTCTTTATTCTAAATGTCAAAGGTCAAAAGATTTGTTTAACATTACACAGTTTCTAGAAACTCTTTGAAACACAAGGCAACATAACCTTTACACGAGTTAAAATGTTTCCATCTTAACAATTTCTGCTTTAAATGTAACTGAAAACTTATACGTGTGTTAATTTACGTTCTAAATAATTCACTTACAACTTGCAAGTTGCGTCTTTGTTCCAACTGTGAATATCTACAATGGCTTTTTAATTTTTTTTAAAGCTAATTTCTCTCAACGGCTGGCCATTTTTTTTTAATTCATAATCTGTGAACCGTTCTCTTAACATTAAGACATGAACTTACGAGCGTTATACGGAAAAAATAGAGGGGGGGGGGGAGCAAGTTATTTATTTTTATTCAAAATAAAGTAAAGTTTGTTGTATTGTAGGGGGTAATCTCTCGATCTACTAAACCAAATTTCGCGGGAACGGGAACTACGCGAATAAAACCGCATTGCATCAGCTGTTTCTATATAAATAGTGAATTATAATTACTTAAATTATATGAATGTGCAAATTCATGATAGGATACGATAATAAAAAGAAAAAGTGCCTGGTGCCCTAAAGATATTTAAGTTTTTTTTTTAATTCTTTACAAGTTAGCCCTTGACTACACTCACCTGATGGTAAGGGATGATGCAGTCTAAGATGGAAGCGGGCTAACTTGTTAGGAGGAGGATGAAAATCCACACCCCTTTCGGTTTCTACACGTCATTGTACCAGAACGCTAAATCGCTTAGCGGTACGTCTTTGCCGGTAGGGTGGTAACTAGCCACGGCCGAAGCCTCCCACCAGCCAAAAAGAAAAGTTGCCTTCGAGAAAGTAATTGTTTAATATTGATTTCATTGGATATGTTAACTTTGAATTTATTTTAATTGTTTAATATAAATTCTGTAATTTTATGTTTTATTGTTGTAGTTATTTCATTATAGTTATTTTGGTAGTAAATTTAATTAGTATTTAGTGTAAATAAATAAATAAATAATCCTATATAAAAAGCCGTGGTAGTCCTACTGGATATGACCTCTGCCTTCGATTCCGGAGGGAGTGGGTTCGATTCCGATCCGGGGCATTCACCTCGAAGTTTTCAGATGTGTGTATTTTAAGAAATTAAATATCACGTGTCTCAAACGGTGAAGGAAAAACATTATTATGCCACACAACATACATTATAACAAACATTTTCTCGCTTTTAACATTTTTGCCTCACTTTTCTAAACTTTTTAACTTTTAAATTTTTGTTTAAATATACTGAATAAATATACTTAAACAATACACATCACTATCTAGCCCCAAAGTAAGCATACAGAGTAGCTTCTGTTATGGGTGCCAAGATAGTTGATATTATAATATTAATATACAATTGTATACTACATATAAATACTTATATAATGTATAAATACACACAGACACTGGAAAACACCCACTAAGCGGCTAAACTGATTTTAAAAAACTTTGGCACAGGGGGACGTAGTGACAATAGATACAAAGAACGTAATCTTAGTATTGTATGGATTTTCCTCAAACCCCTAGAGTGAGGAAGTCGGTCTTTAAATTAATAGAGCAGGTTTTCTTGTTAATAATAAAACGAAGATTTCATATTCTTGTTTACTAATATATATCTACATAATGATCGTCACCTTAGTACCTATACAGGTATTAACGAGCATATTTCATTTTAATGTTTTGTTAACTACCTCATTGGTCCAGCGGTTCGCTGATGTGGTTTCGGATCACGAGGTCCTGGGTTCGAGTCCTGGGTCGGGCTGTATGGGATGCTGAGTTTTTCTTTCTTCTAAAATGTAGTCTTGTATGAAACTTTGTCAATTTTGAACCGATTAAGCTGAAATTTGGAATAGAAATAGATGTAAAATCTATTTCTATTAACTGGATTAACACTGCTACTTTTCATCCCGGAAAAATCCATGCTTCCTGTGGGATTTGTGAAGAACTAAATTTCACGCGGACGAAGTCGCGGGCGTCCGCTAGTGTATCATAAAAATCAATACATTCAAACCTAGTCATCATCCCTAATAGGGATGACTAGGTTAGAAGCTAAATAGTCAAACGCTTAACGCCGTTGTCTATGGTGGTTTTATATTGATTGTTTGAAGATGTTTAATGTTTTGTTACATCGGCAGGTGCCCTGATGGTGTTATCCTACCCTCATTTCCTGTACGCGGACTCTGTGTACAGAAACGGCATTATTGGCATGGCTCCCAACGAAGAGGCGCACCGGATATTCCTTGACTTGGAACCTGTAAGTACTTACGAGTATTTATTTTAAGAATAACCACAGATTAAGGAATAATAGGCAGATGGAGCGCACGGAACAAGACGGTGACGTAGACGCTCCAAATACAAAATTCAAAAACGGATACATTCACGAGTCAGTACGACACGAAGCGTCGAATCAGTAACTTTCAATATTATTAAAGAAAAATGGCGTCTTATGTTTTTAATATTTCAGAAACTGTTCACAAAACCTAAAGAAATAAATAAGATGGAGTATTTTTATTGGTGATTATTGATTATTATATTAATATAAGTAATTGTTGTTAGTAATTAATTACGTAATTTTAAAATATAAACTGTGAAAAATGTTTGTATATGCGGATGTCAAGGAGACGCGTGACGTTTGTTTTTTATGGGCTTCAGCGGCTTCACGACGCTGCTTGTAAAGACTCATTCTGGATCATCTTTATTCTGTGCCGACGCAGTCTAAGATGATCTTATGAAAGTATCTTCAGTACTGATGCATTCGGACTGGCCCAGTGGATAGGACCTCTGCCTTCGCTTCTGAGGGCGTGGGTTCAAATCCAGTCCATGCACCTCCAACTTTCAGTTGTGTGCATTTTAAGAAATTAAACATCACGTGTGTCAAACGTGAAGGAAAAGCCTGCATACCTGAGAATTTTTTTAATTCTCTAGGTGTGTGAAGTCTGCCAATCCGCATTTAGCCAGCGTAGTGGACTAAGGTCTAATCCCTCTCATACTAAGAGGAGACTCGTGCTCAACAGTTTACAGAATATGAGTTGATAATGATGATGATGCGACCGTTTTGCGCGTTGAGACATACCTCGTGAAGAGGACAAGACATAGTCAACCAATAGCGATATTTTTTGACAGCCGCGTGGCGCAGTGGGTAGTGACCCTGCTTCCTGCATCCACGGCCGTGGGTTCGATTCCCACAACTGGAAAATATTTGTGTGATGAACATGGGTGATTTCCAGTGTCTGTGTGTATTTATACACTATATAAGTATTTATATGTAGTATATAATTGTATATTAATATTATAATATAATATTAATATACAATTATATATCTTAGCACTCATAACACAAGCTACTAGATAGTGATGTGTATTGTTTAAGTATATTTATTTATTTATTTGTTTATATTATTCTATAGCAATAATTATTATTTGTAGAACACTGGAACTGTTGTCCGAGGCTTCAAGAGAGCGCAGTTCAACATCTTCATGCGACGCATCGACGCCATACCTGCCACACATAACTTACGAACCACTTTAACTCCGATACTTTGGATTGAAGAGGTATGGAAATTTGTTTTATAATGTCTTCATATAACAGATGGTTACGGAGCAAACCGATAGCCCACCAAATCTTATAATAGATAGAACACACTCTTACAAGCGCACACGCCTGTCAACTATAAGAAATAAGTGCATGAGTATCTGCACTTATTGGTAAAGATAGTTCTCTAGTTACCGATAAGTGTTTATTAAAAATTCCGCAGATTTTTCCGGGATAAAAAGTAGCCCCAAGGTCCATTTTATGTCTAACAAAAATATGTCAAACTAATTGGTTCGGTGGTTAAACTGAGAGAGTTTGTTTGTTTGTTTGATTGAACGCGCTAATCTCAGGAACTACTGGTCCGATTTGAAAAATTCTTTCAGTGTTAGATAGCCCATTTATTGAGGAAGGCTATAGGCTATATATTATCCCCATATTCCTACGGGAACGGGAACCACGCGGTGTCAGCTAGTGTCTTCATATAACAGATGGTTACGGAGCAAACCGATAGCCCACCAAATCTTATGATAGATAGAACACACTCTTACAAGTGCACATACGCCTGTTAACTTTAAGAAATTAGATACTCAATACTCATGCACTTATCGGTAACTAGACATAGTTCTGTTAAATTATGTTTATTTAAAATTCCGCGGATTTTTCCGGGATAAAAAGTAACCTATGCTGGGCTCCAAGGTCCATTTTATCGCTAACATAAATATGTCAAACTAATTAGTTCAGTGGTTGAAGTGAGAACAGTGAACAGACGGACAGATCCCAATTATATCATTAATATTACAAGTAGGTATATAGATACTTACACTGTGAAAAAATAAGCTACTTACGCGAAGAGCTTGTACTACTTACTATTACTACTACGGGTATAACTTTGTATATTACAACAGCATACCTACTTGATGATTTATTAATGCTGCAGCTTACTGTGCATTGTACAGGTGCTGGGATGGCGACCCCGCACTACAAAGCGTAGTGTTGGTCGAACCCCCAGCAGGTAGACTGGTGTGATCAAGCGAGTCTTTGGATCCAGGCGGCTAAGGATCGTGATGTTTGGAAGTCCCTACAAAAGGCCTATGTTTTGCAGTCGTCCATCGGCTGATATGATGATTACGATTATGATATCCATGTTACTTAAGGACTGGTATATAACCGGCCGGCTATAAGCGTAGGTAATAGTGTCTGATTTGCTACGTATTTGAAGTAAGGCGGTTTTTTTCCAGGGCATGGAGCTACCCGATGATTTCGTGGATATGATAAACGACCGACTGCTGTCGAGTCTGAGGCTGGTCGATATACTTATTCCCGTCCTCATATCGATTTGTTGCTTGGTGTTCGCACTCGGCGTTGTGATTCTAATATATGCCCTTAAGACAAAGAAGAATGCTTCGCGCGTGGAACAACCCCATGACAAAAACAGCAATTGGCAAAGGCATTAGTGGATTGCACTTCGCCAAATCAAATAAATTATTTATTTACTTAACTCATAAATGTGTGAATACTCTTTATTCAATAATAAATTAATTAAATGTCAGATTAGTATTTGATTTGTTACAATTTTTCGATACTCATAGGATCATCATTATCAACCCATATTCGGCTCACTGCTGAGCTCGAGTCTCCTCTCAGAATGAGAGGGGTTAGGCAATAGTCCACCACGCTGGCCCAATGCGGATTGGCAAACTTCACACACACAGAGAATTAGGAAAATTCTCTGGTGTGCAGGTTTCCTCACGATGTTTTTCCTTCGCCGTTTGAGACTCGTGACATTTAATTTCTTAAAATGTACACAACTGAAAAGTTGGAGATGCATGTCCTGGACAGGATTTGAACCCACACCCTCCGGAATCGGAGGCAGAGGTCATAGCCACTGGGCTATCACGGCTCTTATAGGATCACAAGACAGTAAAAGTGCAAACGACCGACTTACGACCTATAAACAAAATTATAATTATTTTATTTACAATTATAGTGACTCTACCACTGGTTCAAGACACAAATTCTACTGAGAACAGCGGCAACAATTCATTGACGGCCTCCGTGGCCCAGTGGATGCGCGGTGGATTCACAAAATGGAATTCCCGGGTTCGATTCCCGGCAGGGCCGATTGAGGTTTTCTGAATTGGTCCAGATCTGGGAGGCTTCGGCCGTGACCACCCTACCGGCAAAGACGTACCACTAAGCGTACGATGGTACGATGTTGTGTAGAAATGAATGTTCATCCACCTCCTAAAAAGTTCCATCTTAGATTGATTCATCACTTACCATCCGGTGAGATTGTAGTCAAGGGCTAACTTGTAAAGATCAAAAAAAAACAAATCATAAGCTCCGTATCCGGAGCCGTAACCGGAAGCTAATTACTGAAACTATAACATATTATTCAATTATCACAAGAAACCAAAAAGATTCGATATTATCTAAAGAAATGTTTTGCTAGCAGCAATATGATCATGTCCTTTTTTTAATGACGTCATTTCTTCACTTACTTGCAAAATAAAGATGAAATGATGGAAGACTCAAACATGTCAACTTTTACTGAATAGTCCTTTATATAAACCTAGGTAAGTAGGTACTTTAGTAGGAAATATTAGATATTATAGACAAGCCGCATAGTTCGAAGAGCCAATGGACGTTAGGGCTAGGGGTCACAAGGTGCTGGAATGGCGACCCCGCACCGTGTTGGTCGACCCTCCACAAGCTGGACCGATAATGATGATGATAATTAGTTATACCTATACAAATAAATACCTATAAAATTAAAATGTCTTTTTTATTTTTTATTCAATGTCAAGTTTGTATAGTTACTTGACTCACCTGATGTTAAGTGACGATGAAGATGTTTGGCGGCCTCCGTGGCGCAGTGGATTTACAAATCGGAGGTCCTGGGTTCGATCCCCGGCCGGGTAGATTGAGATTTTCTTAATTGGTCTGGCTGGTGGAAGGCTACCGGCAAAGACGTACCGCCAAGCGATTTAGCGTTTCGGTACGATGCCGTGTAGAAACCGAAAGGGGTGTGGATTTTCATCCTCCTAACAAGTTAGCCCGCTTCCATCTAAGACTACATCTTCACTTACTATCAGGTGAGTTACTTACTACCTCGGACGGTTTCTGTCTGATTGTTATTGTAAATTAGCAGCTTTTCACAAAATGTATATGAAAGTACTCAACTTGGAGGGCACTGCCGAGCCCCTTGACGATACTTTTTCAAAAGTCTATTTTTGTCTGTATATTTGAATAAAAATGAATATTTGCCATATCTTATAAACATGACCAATATTCCCATTCCCCTCCAACTAGTCGGGAAAGACTGTATCAGAAGTGGGTACCTACGACAATAGACAATACTGGGCGGGGATCAAACCACCACCCCTCGGTGATGAGTCCGCCGCTTTACCAATGACTTACTGAGGCTCTTTAAGTCTTTGTTCCATATAAAATGGTTAAATCGATTTTGATGGAACTTTCACTGACATAACTGATGTTTTGTGGAGTAAAATATGCTATTTTTTATTCCTATAGCTAACCCACACCTAGCTAGCTTTTTTGTAAGATTTTTCTCGGAACATGAAAAAACTAATAATATCTGTAGTGGAGAACAATAAAAGACATTTAATTATTGTTATACCACATATATTTAAACGTATATAATATTTTGATTCTTAATAATTCACCTTAAATAACACAGATTTTGGAAAAACATGTAGACGTAACATTTTAACTAACGGGCTTGAAAATAGCCCTCTACCCAGGAGGTTGTATATCGAGGTCAGAATAGAGGGTCTCATCAACAAGATTTTGTCGAAGTGCTTGGCAACCAAAGAGTCATATACTTCAGAGAAAATTAAACTGGATTTAGTGAGTATTGGAGGTACAGGAATGTTTTCAAGATACAGACACATGAATAGGCAAAGATTTTAATCGTCGATACTTCGTGATGTATATATGAATTCGCTCCATACGTATATCTAGATATTTTTAACCTAGCCGTTACGTTCACAGTCCCATGTAAACATATTTACCATTACCTACATTAGTTCAATTTTGTTTTTAATATTAATTTGAGTTTTTTTAACTAAGTGAAAAATTATATGGTTTTCCAGCGGAAAATAGACAAGGTTTTACGAGAACACTCCACAGAGACATGGGCTTGTGACTGTATTTCGTTATGACTTTCATGTATAAGGGTTTATTTACACGGGCGGCACGTAACCAACGACAAAGTCGACGGCTGCCGTCGCCAACCGTCAAACGCTTGCAGTTGTAGCGTGTAACGTCGGCAGGCTGCAAATAATTCAAGACAACACACGCGTTCTTACAAAATGAGCTGCAGTGACGAAATCGACGTTAATTACTTATTAGTAATTTCTTTAAGCTTGTCAAAAGAAGCATTGACATCGAAAATAATTGAAGTTGTTTCTTCGTAAAAGTGGATAAAGTGCAAAAGTTCAATCTTATTTTCTACGTATTTAAAAATAACACATTTTTTCTTTTATGCTTTTGACTAAATACAGAGTAAAAAAGAAAAAAACAATGTTTCTTTTTCGGAATTTACTATTTAATGACGGCAACAGTTGCCTCCGCCGCCAACGTGCCACCTGTGTATAGGAGCCCTTACGGAACATCACACCTCTGGACTGTGAACACGTGGATATATTCAACATAGTGATATTGTAGTCTATGAAACATGTGATGTTTAGCATATAGAGTGAATATAAGGCTGGGAAAAGTTTACATTACATATACATATGTATACAGGAAGAAACTTTTTGGAGTACGCAAGTTACGAAATATATATTTTTTTTGTTCTTTTTTTCAACTACAAAAATACCAAACTTATCATTTAACGAAAATATTTACTTTAAACTGATTTTAAGGCCCTACCACCTGTAGATAAGCATTAACGATCAGCTGGTGGCGATGTCTTTTGAAAATAATGCGTTCATTATTTTTTGGAGACAAAAACAAAAAAAAATACATTTTATAAAAATAAGGTTTTTACTGAAAACATATTTGTTACCGATACAGAAGGACCAAAAAAAAATTGCGTACTAAAAAAAGTATCTGCCTATATGTATAGATATTTTGTAAAAGCGTATCTAGTATCTACAATTGAAATCTTTGAACATAGCAATAAATCTAGCTTAAAACACTAGTACAATTATATGGGATGCATATACATTATACACGCATCTTAATAGTTTCAGATATTTCATTTGCAACGGTAACATATTATTTGATGGGTATATATTCGTGATAGGGTCAGCGCAGACAGTCGGTAAGTGTATGTTCTGATCAAAGCATGATCAAAGTGATATTTAAAAAACCTGATTATCACTTACAAGTAAATATAGACTAGGTGTCGAGCTGTAGTAAAATGTATAAACAAAGGTACCGAACATAGACAGAAATAAAAATTTTTATTTATTTACACATTCACAATATTACATCGCAAGATCTGCGCTGGCCCTTATGGTGCAGGTGAATTAAAAGAAAAATTTCAACATTGAGCTTTATTATAAAGAAATATCATTCAACTTTCATTCACTAAATTAATAATATAATTATCATAATAATATTAAAGTTATTTGTATTACACACGTCAATTTCGGTACAACAAGACGGAAGTAAACGGATAACCAGCGATCACACAAGTGGCTGACAACGGGGCTAGCAGAATTTTCTTCTCTCGACTAGAAAATATACATAATCTAAATATTAATCTTTCATGTATTTCATTATTCAAAAGAATAATGGATAAAAATATTCAACACAAATTAAATTATATTACACCATTGCCACGTTATCGCCTTCTCGCATACGACACTAAAGTAATCCCCTTTTGATTTGAACGTACAGAAACTATTGTAAATAAATTATTTCTCTTTCACGGTACATCTAATAGACAATTATAACTACATCTGCATGTCGCTACGTTATGCAAAGGACATAATTAATTAATATTTATACAATAAATGTAAACACACGAAATGTATTCATTGATTGACAGATCACCTGTTCGCCGACCTCGCACATAATGGTGACACATGCTTTTCACTTTATATTTGAATAATGGAATTCACATCTACCTTATGTACAGTTGCATATTAAACGAAATTAAAGAGAAATTATATTAAAGCCAACATATTATTAGTTACGAACGTAGAAAAAGTTGTAACGTATATTATGTTAAAAGTCCGCAATGTGATCGCTTTCTTTGTAGTTAATATAACTCAACAAAAAGCGCTGCCACTGATCATTTTCTGCATAGTTTCCTATTAGACACATTCAATTAGCGGGATAATCTAACACTAAATCTACGAACGTCTATGCTTTCAGCTCACGTCTCACGAGAAACGGTTTTGTAATTCAATTGAAATCAATAATTTCAATAAAAAGACGACGCACAGAATCAACAATTACAAAATATAAAATAATCTGCTAAACGATTAGATATTACGTAAGACCGAATAATAATAATAGAATAATCATTTTATTTTTTTAAAATTTGAACACCCTCGCCGGGACTGTCGAATAAAAATTAAAAAATACGATATTACGTAAGACCGAATAATAATAATAGAATAATCATTTTATTTTTTTAAAATTTGAACACCCTCGCCGGGACTGTCGATTACAAATTAAATAATACAAGTATAATGTAAAGGATATACAGTATGTACAAAACGGAAAGTAATTTTAGATTTAGGGTCTGGTCGAAATGTCACAAAAGTGGCATTCATAAAGAGCTACAATATTATGTACAGTGTATTTACAATCCAGTAGACGTGTGCACAGCTAGTCGAGCGGGCGGCGCTTGTCGTCGTGGCTGCGCTTGCGGCCCTTGGCGTGCGCCAGCATGGTGACGAGCTTCTTGTGGCTGTCGCCGACGATCCAGCCGTGCTGCGGCGGCTGCCCCTCGCCCTCGCCGTCCGACCAGCGCGTGTCGGCGCGCGGCTCGAGGCGCGTCTCGGCGCGCGGCGCGGGGCGGCGCGGCGCGTCTCGCTTGCGCGGGCGGCGGCGGCGCGCGTGCGGCGCCAGCGCGTCGGCGCCGGCCGGCCCGTCGGGCTCCGACTCCGAGCTCCAGGTCTCCGCCAGCACGTTCTGCTTGCCGACCGCACACTTCCGCCGCGCGCGCTGCCGCGCCACGCCGGCCGCTTCGTACGCCTCCTCCTCGCCCGACTCAGCTCGGAACGGTTTCTCCTTCTCTTCGTCGCCCTTTCTCCTCGTACTGCTCGCCTTTTCCGCGAGCAGTTTTTCTTTTGATTTATGTTTTGTAAAAGTAAAATCCATATCTCTCGTAGATAGCGTATCTAGGTATTTGGTTTTGTGGTCGTCATTTTCGGTCGCGTCTATTTTTCTGTATTTGCTGAAAGGAGTGTCGAACTTCAACACTTGAGGCGACTGACTGTATTCTTTGGATGGTTCGTATTTGTTCGCCGCCGTGTTTCTTTGATTGATCAACTCTTCGAAAGGTGTCACAGACATACTGGGTTCGGGTTTCCTTGAAAGTATGACGGGTGGCAAGTCGTTATGTTTCAACGGTGTAGCCTTTGGCGGCGACAATCTGCAGTACGTGATAGCAGACGTTTCTTTTTTAGAACAGTCTTCGTCATTCGATTGTTCTTTAGGTTCTTTTTCTAGTAGACTATCAAACAACTGGTCGAGATTGGCTTTAGGCTTTGCGAACTGTTTGGTGTTCTTTTTATCGCTACGTACAGCGTTGTGTTTGAATATTTTGCCCATAACTGCATTTTTCTCAATAACATCTTTTCTTTTGAGAGGAGATTTTTTAGTCTCATAATTGCCTTTCGAGATGCTTAATTCACATGAGAGCATACTGTTTTCTGTTTCATCTTCACTGAAAGCAAGGTCATCCATGTAAACAAAATCGTCTCCGTCTGATACACTATCAGTAGAAGTGTTTTCATTCGCATGCGTTTTTGATGTACTTGGTTGTTCTTTGTTATTAAAGCTCTTAAATCTCTCCATTAAGGTAGATGGTCTAAACTCAAACAGCTCAGTGTCTTCAGTATCTAAGAATTCGTATACGTCAACATTCTTTTGAGCTGGTCCAACATCGGCGTCAGATTTATTTACATCAGAACTTTTTCGTTCTCTTTTCTTTTTAGAATTACTCTTTTTCTTCTTTTTAAATGAATTCCCTACCGATGGGACAATTGCAGACATATTGATATCTGATGTTAATATTGAAACTTTGATGCCGTCAAATCCTTTCAAAGCGCCCTTGGTAGGAACAACATTTTGACATTTTTTAGACGTTTTCTTCACTTTTCTTCTGTCAGACTTCTTTTTGGTTTTGTTGCTGCAACAGAATAAAGTATTAAGCAATGTCATTAGAAAAGTTTTATTAAAATAATGAGGGGAAACAAATGATTACCTAAGTGTTCTGTCTGCTTGTATTTGAATTTGCTTCGCGGCTGCAGCTTGAGATCGGCACTTTCTTTTAATTTTGTCAAATTTGTCTTCGAACATGTCTATAGTATCATATATATTAGGGTACATTTTATCTTTTACTTCAACGTGTCTATTGGGTTTTGTGGTTATGGAAATGTCTAGTTCCTTAAAACAATCAATACTTTGATTAGGTGCAGCAGCCGTAGCCTCGGATATATTTTCTTGTAATTCGTCCGAGGATTTTATCCGAAGGTTAGCAAATCCTTTCAGACCACTTGCTTCTTTAAGATTAGATATTAAGTCATTCTCTAAATTACGAACTTCGTCACTTTCCAAAATCTTTTTCGCCGTGATGGAATCCATGTCCTCGTCACTTTTAATTTCGAATTTGCTGACTGTGTTTTTCACTTCTTTCGCAAGTGCGTCTTCACACGTCTGCGGACAATTAAAAGTATTACATGGTCGAATACGTTTACTTTCAGGAATAATAGCATTTTTATGGGATTGTTTTAACATTTCACAACAATCTAAAAATAAGGCCTCGTCCCTACTTAACTTTCGCCGAGACAATTTTTGTTCGCGGATAGTTCTTTTAACATCAGCTATTATTTCTTGTAATGTTGGTAAAATAATATCAGAAGTAGGTAAGCTATTCTTTTTCCTTTTGGCCATTTTTTCCTGTAAAAACTTTAACTTTTCTAACTGTTGCCTATAAGCTATCAAATAATTTGGTTCTTCTTCAATTATAACTGATTTAACTTTCAATTCTACTTCACATAATCTAGATACATGATATAAAGTCATTTGATGTCTCAATAAATTATCAGATCTACGAAATGATTTCTTACATACTGTGCAAAATCTCGCTTCAATCGGCGTAGTACTCTTCTTTTTTCTAACACGTTTGGCTGCTCTCTTTGACGCTGAACTTGAAGATCCCTTTGAGTGTTTCTTGTCTTCTTTTCTACTATCAGTGGCTGCTTTTTTACTCCCATGTTCTTTACTTGTAGAATAAACGTCGTCACTGTCATTAGCTATTATATGGAATGTTTCAGATATTTTCTTGGTAGCAAGAAGATTTGATTTTCGCGGTTTTCTTTCAGAAAAGAAACCAAAGCTTTCCATAAATTGTTCTGAACGACGATCTTTCTCATTATCAGTTTTATCATTTACAATGTTTTCTTCTTTTTTAGTAATTGATATAGATGGATCGATTTTTTTCCGAGATCTTGATTTAATAAGCAAATTTTCGTCTGAATCAGAACTATCACTACATAGTTTACCACGACTCACTGATAACTCTGCCAGTTTCTTTTCCTTTTTTTCTGCATATTTTTTAAGAGGTACGTCACTTTTTGTAGATTCATCAGAATCGCTGCTGCCATCTTTTATAGTATTTGTGGTTTGATTGAAATAAATTTTAGTGGCATCGTTGTCAGTATCATGAACTGGATAGTCTTTAACAGCACTTGTTGAAGGTACAGGCTCTATAGGTGAAATATCTATAATGGCAGAAGGCGCAGTTTTGCTCAATTTTCGGGTTTTGGCAGTAATTGATTTAAAAGAACTAAAACTCATTTTAGCAGATATTTCTTTGATAAGGAACGGTTCTGTCTTATCTGCCATATCTTCTAAGTCAATGTCATAAGGATCATAAAACTGCGCATTTGAAGATTTCACTACAACTGATTTTGACCGTGCACGTCTAGCTGGTTTATTGTAACAAGTGATGTTTCGTGGAAACGTTTTTACTTCATTTGTTTTTAATGTTTCGACTTCTTTATCGTCAGATGCTTTTAATCCCTCAATTTCTTTATGGTCAATTGTTTGAGACTTCTCGATTTCTCTATCATCAGATGTTTTTGATTTCTCGATTTCTTTATCGTCATATAATTTTGATCTTGATTTTCCGTTTTCCTTATCGTCAGATAATTTTGATCTTGATTTCTCGATTTCTTTATCGTCAGATATTTTTGATGTTTCGATTTCCTTATCGTCAGATAATTTTGACCTTGATTTCTCGATTTCTTTATCGTCAGATATTTTTGATTTTTCGATTTCCTTATTGTCAGATAATTTTGATCTCTCAATTTCTTTATCATCAGAAATTTTTGGCTTCTCTATGACTCTATGATCAGACGTTCTTGATTTGTCGGTCTCTTTATCGTCAAATATTTTTGATCTCTCAATTTCTTTATCGAAAGATGCTGCTATGATACTTGTATTCTTATTTTCATCATTCAATCTACACTTCTTTGGATTAGAGTTGTTCGGCAAATCTTTTCTTGGCGGAGAACGAGATTTCCGTTTTTCTATTGATAATGGTTTTGGACTCGTATTCATAGAATCTAAATGAATGTGTGTCATCGAAACATCGTCAATATTTGAGCCACTTGAATCTTGTTTAACTAACTGTGCTTCATTTATAGATAATATTTCGGGTACTGTGTTTTCAACTGAGAGAGCTACTTGTATTGCGTTATCACTTTCCATTATTTTATTGTTCGTATTTATTTGATGTGTTGATTCATTATTATCTTCAGAAGTAGCTTGATTTACAGTCGACTTTTTCTTTTTCGTTTTACTTTTAGTTTGGGGCGATGCTTTTCGTTTACTAGTTGGAAACTTCTCAACGGCTTCCTTATGGATTATACTTATATTACGCACTGACGATGTCTTCGTTTGTGTTTCTATTTCTTGTTTTGTTGTAGGCAAAAATTCCTGGAGGTTGTCTTCAGCAATATTTGAGACAGTGTTGAGAGAACTTTTATCAAGGGTTTTTTCTAGAGTATGGGTAATGGCTTGTAAAGAAGTTTTACATGGAATTTCTTCAATAACAGCTTGAGTACTACTTAAAGATACATCATCGGGATTTTGGTCAACGGAGACAGGGTTAGGATTTAAGATATTAGGGGTTTTGTTTTGTTCACAAATATGTGGTACATTATTTGCTGGCATAATTGAATTATCTTCTTCAACTTTATTTGGGATTATTTTCATAGATGTATTATTTAAATCTTCATTAATATTTTGGCCACTATTGAATGTTGTTGTTTTAAGATTATCGTCAACCACTAATGGGGTAATATTTAATGATATTTTGTTATGTTTCGCTTCATCAAGTAAAAGTTTTGAAAATATTAACTGCTTTTTGGTAAGTGGAGTTCTTTGTTCAGTATCTCGCAAAACAGGGTTAACAGCTATTGAAACATTACTATCTATAAATAATGACTTTCCTCGCCTACTACGACGTAAAGGAGTAATACACGATTCTTCTAATTCAGAAGTGGTATTGATATGATCAGTGTTAGTAATATGATTTTCATTAGCTTGAGGACTTATTTGTATAGTTACTTTCTTAGTTTTCACTAATTTTTCCTTAGATTTTCCTGGCTCACTCATGTCATCCAAATTAAAGGAATTGGTTTTACACTTAATTATTTCTTTTGTGTTTTTGGGCAATTCTGCACTATCGATTCTTATTTCATGTTTAGTATTTGCGTGGGGTTGTGACAAAGATTGCTTTAAACAAGACGAATTTAAACAGTCCTGTGACAGATTACACTTCGCATCAAGTTGTCTCTCATCTATATTAGTTGCTGAAATTATTTTTATTAAGTGATCACAGTTTTGATTCAATTCAATATTTTTGTTATCGTTATCATTTTTTAGAAGAGGATTTGGACAGTCTTTATTATTGCTTTCTGAGGAGTATGTTGTATCAACATGTGAAGATTGATTAGGATCTTGATCAATTGATTTTAATTTAGTTGAGTCTTCAGATGATTCAATATTTTTATCTATGTCAGAAGAAACATTATTTTCTTTATTAATTTCATTTTGGTTATCCTTCAATTCAGTATTCTGACCATTATTCTCAGCGAGTTTAACAGTTTGCACACTATTAAAACGTCGCCCTTTTTTAGCTCTTTTTTTACCACTGACAATTTTATCAATTGAACTACTTTCATTACTTTCACGGTCATTATTATTTAAACTCGTTTCACAAATGATTTCTGTAGATGTACTTTTATTAAATTCACTTTTATCATCAAATGTAAGTTTTTTATTTTTCTTGCTTCTCTTTTTCTTTTGATTATTTTGTACATCATTTTTTATAATATGATTTAAGTCAGAATTTAAATTTTTAAGTTTTTGTTTCACTATGACAGCCAATGAAATATCATCTTCAGAATCATCCTCTTCTATTATTGGTGTAATTTTTGAAAATTCGAGTTGGGACTGTTTTTCCACCAGAACATTTTCTTTTGTTACATCTTGAATATTATCAATCTTGTCGTTGATGTGCAAATCGCTACTGTGATTTTTTGAGGATGATATATTTTCGGTTTCTGCTGATATATTAGTAATATCGTAAGCAGAACAATCATTATTAATACTTGAGTTTGTTTCTTTTGACAAGGTAGACGTTACTAAGTTTGATTTATCTAGCAACCCAGTAGCTTTATCGTCGTCTTTCTTTGCTATAATTTTATCTTCAGATATGTTTTCCCCTATAGGAATCTCATTTGACGTACAGGATGCCGTCTTCAAAACGGGTCGATGCTGAGTACTGCTTATTTCAGCCTGCTGAATAGCTTTAGGACTTATGTTATCAGAATCTTTGATAGGATTATCTTGTATGTTGATACTATGCGTTTTGTTGTGTTTTTTGTCCAATTTATTTTCTGACAACATAGATCGATGTCTTTCTGAAGGAGTTTTTATGCGAACTGCTCTTAAGCTTGCCGTTTTGTCATTGCTTGCTTTCTGCACTAACGGTTTAGAGATAATTGCTGTCGCAGCGACGTCTTCCAGAACATGAGTGTTTAAAATAGTTTTAAAATTAGTTACGTCTGCATTTCCTGACGAATTTTCATCAATAGTTAAATCAATTATCTTGTGTGGGTCGTTGTATTTAGAAGTATGTTTTACTGTCAGCGTGTTTGCGCTATCATTTAATGTACTTATATCAACACTGTTTGAAGGTGTCTTTTCTTCGCTTGAAACTCTTGACTTCCTCATATATAAGTGAATATCAGTATTTTCTTGAAGTGAATATCGCTCGGACATCTGAGGAGTTGGTGGTGTAAGAAGTATTGAACTTGAAACAGAAACTGTAGAAGATTCACTGAACTTTGAGTTTTTAAAAGACGAGCATAGGGCATCACTCATTCGTCCATCTTCAGAGTTAGCTTCAAACTTTAATTCATTTTCTACAGGATCAGTTGTGTTTGCGCTTGTCAGTAAAGACGAAGATTCAGAAATGCATTTTACTGACTCATCTGTGTTAGAAAGTAATGCAGGTGACGTTGATGTCGATACGTATTGAGGTAGCACGTTCAAAAGTTGATTGCGATGATCAGCAGGCATAGTTCCCAATATCTCTACTAACTCTTTTGGTAGCAAAGCAATTTTTCTCGCAATATCATGATCTTGATCTGGGTTCGTATTTTTACTATTTTCCTTCTCTACTGTAGAGGTAGTTGTTGGGATAGTAGTACTAACTGGCAAAGTTACTGAAGCTTTATCATCTGAAGACGATAACGTATTCATAGTGTCCGTATTTTTAGTAGATTGAATTTCATTATCATCTGTTACAGTTAACGATTCTATATTCTTTTTTACTGACAATGTGTTTATTGTGGTACTTGTATATGATGGTTCATTCTTTGAATTACCGTTGTTCAGTTTAGAAGTACATTCGTAATCTGTATTAGTCAATTCATAATCATTTGCTTTTGCATTAAGCTCAGACGAAGAACTGTAACTAATATTTTCAACAACTGAATTTGAAACTAAGCTTAACGGTATATCTGAATGAGAGTAGTCAATTTGTTGATAGTTTGCACTCTCATTTACTGGAGATTCATTTAGAGACAAATCACGTGATACTGGAGGCAGTGCAGTGTTTGATAGATAATGTTCTCTAGGTTCACAACAAGCAACTGTTGTTTGATTGCTTGATCTAATAAAGTTGGTTTCTGAAGGAGCCCTTCTTGGCCGATCATAATGATAATCAATAACTTGATCCGTATTTATGCAGTGTGGCGCTTGCTGGTTATCAAAGTTATTATAATGGCAGATATTATTATTAACAGCACTTGTTGATACCATATAAGGTCCACTTGTTCCAGATAAATCGGTTGGAACATATTCATCGTTTGACTCTGTATTATTTGTATATATATCCAGACGCACCGGTTCTTCCATAGTACACATATTTAACCTACTTACGCTTCTTGTACCGGGTAGCATCTCTCTATCATCAGCAGTTATCTCTTTTTCAACCACAATAATACGTCCAGAATTTGGATCGTAATATTCCTGCATTATACAACACCTGACGTCAGCATGCCTAGTTAGATGAGGTAGGTCCCGAATATATTTTAATGGTAAGCGGCTGTGATCTTCCGTTAGATTTTCAAAACAGGCACTAGGGGCACTGTAATTTATTCGGGTTACAGACAAATCTGTAGGAAAATCATTGTCACGTCTGATAGACAAATCTGTTGCATTATCTTCTTCTATTTCATTATTAACTAAATCAGTAGGTATCGGTGCGTATCTAGGTTGAAAAGAATCGCGACTTGCAAAATTAACACGCAAATCTACGATTTCATCACTGCTAGCAGTATTCCCGGCAGCCAAATTATCTACGTTTCTATTAGATAAATCCAAAGTTTCGTAGGTGTCATAAGCTGCAACAGGATATTGTTCCTGTGTATATCGGACCGAATTATCTTTAGTTAATAGCTTGTTTGTTAAATCTAAAGGTCCTGAAATGTCAGCTTCTACAACATTACTGATAATATATTGTACAGCAGACAAATCACTATTAGTCGTATACTCTACAACAGGTGTATTATGAGGTAAATTCTGTAAGTGATGTTCTTGCGTAGGCTTATTCATGGCAGTTATTCTATTTCCAATATTTAAGCTAGCTGATGTATCTCCTATCGCATCTCCTTGAGGATAAAAATCAATACTTTTTTCAACTGCAGTTACAGTATTATTTAACTGTGAACTTTTTCTTTGGCGTTTTTCATAATTTCTTTTTGTAGAAGCCGTGTTTGTATTTGATTTATTGCGATTACTTTGCTTTGTAATGGTACTACTCGATTCTGCAACATTCTTTTTACGTGTCGTTGAATTAGATTTTGTTTTAGATCTAGTAGATTGTGAAGTGGTAGTAGCTTTCTGTTTCTGGCTATCTTTGCGATTACTTCTCTTAGGCAAATGATAGTGGGTAGATAAACTTGGATAATGATGATATTCAGCAAGTTTCGTTAGTTCAGTGCTTTTAGCTAATAATTCTAAATTCATAGCATGTTGTAGCATAAGTTCATCTGCTGATACAAGAGAGTTACGGCGTCGAGATTCACGTTTGTTGTAATTTTCTGTAATATTCTGTGTAGCCAACATTTGAGTATCGTAATAAAATTGTTGCCACGTTAACATATTATCGTTAGGTGTAATTTCTGCTGCTCTGTTACTACGGGAACTATGACCGTATCGCGTCGATCCAGATCTTCGTGTTGTCTTACTTTTATTTGATGCACGGGTACGAGTTTTTGGCACATTATCTTCGACAGTCTCACTTTTTTTTGGTGTAGGAGTGTGGACATAGTCGGGTATTTGTGCGTAATCAGTGTTTAATTCATTAGTAGAGTGTCGTCGTGCGACTATGATTGGTTCCGGTTCTAGAGGTTCATCATCACCGCATGAGACTGAGACAAAGCCCGCTATCGGGCTTGAATTTGGCTCTACAAGCTTATTCTTTAACATAGCAATGCAATCGTTTAAACCCTTCCTTGGTTTATTGTTTTGCTTGTTTTTCGATGCTTGTAGAGCTTGGAGATCTACGTTGTGCGATGGTCTACGTTGACTATATTGTAAAGGCGGTTTATCTAATTTGGTAACAGCCGCTTCATTTTCAAATAGCCTTCTTTGTTCAGCTGGTACATGTTGATTAACATTGTTACACTCTTGCTGGATTAAAAATAATTGATGAAACTGTACTGCTTTGTCATGAGTTTCAGAACTTGCAGTTAAACTGGCAATTGAATGTTTCAGTGGTACGTTTTGTGGAGGAGCAAATAAATCTCGAGAATTGTTGCCCTGATCATTCTGGCCATCTGGACTTTGACTATCTCTATTGTTCGAGTTATTGTTAGACCGGCTGCCATGCTCTCTTGAATTGTTAGATCCATCGTTTAAATTAATTCTATCTGAATTATTTTCATTAGACAATTGTTCTACTTGTATACCGTCTTTCAGGTTATCCGGTGATGGCATTTCTGCGGCAGATGTGACATTCACATTTTTGTTTATTGGAATACTAATTTTCTTTCTTGATTTATTTAAGATGTTTTTATTGAAAGAATCTTGTTTTCGTAATATTTTAGATGCCACGCGTTTAACAGTGGTTTTGAATGGTCTTACAGATGAATGGCGGCTGGCGTCGTGTGAATTTTTATTCGAATTTTCAACGCTTTTACTAGATGTACAACCTTGACTTGAATTCGGTTCTTGTGGTTTTTTAGTTTCTTCAATTATTCTTTTCTTCATAATTATCTTATTCCTTGGATTTTGAAGATTTCTTCTAGGGCGCATGGAAGAATTGACTGGTTTTACCACAACTCGGTGACGTTTAGCAGGCAAATCTGCCAACATCTTTCGTATCGTTTCAGCTGAAACAAAAAAATATTATAACATAGTATTAAAAAATATAAATATCCTTAAATATTATAAACATCATAAAGATTACATACCATCACCGACTTCAGTTCTTCTTCGAGGCCTAGGTCTCATATGAGTTTTACGAACATGGCGTGTTCGAAGGTCTTTACGAATTTTCTTGCGTATCATATTATCTGGAAGTCGCGGTCGACGCTTACGAACTCCGAATGGTCTATATCTACATTTCCTACGAACAGTTGGCGCATCTCCTGCACAATCTAACATGTGTTGATGCAAATCTTCTAGCGTCACAGACTTTTTACACTTAGTGCAGTCTCTAAATCCACGAGGAGGCCGTGTGCGGTTGTTTATCTGACTCGGTGGAACATACAAATGTTTCAATATGTCTGAGTTCAGTAGTACTTCT
The DNA here is from genome assembly GCF_947172395.1 of Bicyclus anynana. Taxonomy (NCBI): domain Eukaryota; kingdom Metazoa; phylum Arthropoda; class Insecta; order Lepidoptera; family Nymphalidae; genus Bicyclus; species Bicyclus anynana. Next base: position 2,135,447 of record NC_069110.1, read on the forward strand.
CCGACAATTTCATAATGTTGTATTTGAGCATTTGGGTGTCGCATAGATATATGTGAGGACAGCGCTTTAGAGTCGCGCGTCTGCGCTCCACACGCACAGCAAACGTAGCAACGCGGTCGAACCCACTCTCCACTCAATACTGCCGGCTTCAGGTCGAAACTCGGTGCAGTGGGTACCAAACCCAATGATTCAGGGAGCTCTGCACTCGACCCACTCTGCACTGGCGGATGTGTATACTTGACTATCTGTGCTGTTGATGCGGGTAATTCTCTACTTTCGAGTATTTCTTTTAACTCTTTACCAATAATGCTTTTCCTTTCAGTCTTTTTTTGTACTGGTGATTTATTAAAAATACTCTCAAACTTACGCCTCATGCACAACTGGGTCCATATATCCAAGCTGGAAACTAGTGATATGATACAGTTGTTGGTGTGGGAATCGCGTTTGATGCGCTCAGGACTCATGATGTTTTTGTCGTTTTCTAGATTGTCCCATTTCCATTTATGTTTAGGCGCAATAGCTCGCGGCATGTATCCGTCGAAACCATTGCGTGAGAACTGCTCACAAGCCAATAATATCGGAAATCCTTCAACTGTGTTGATTGCGACGATGTTTTTAGCCTTCCTAGTTTTTATTGTGTTCTCCGGATCAGGATTAAAATTGCAAGAACCATCGAGAAATTTTGACAAATTTTCTTGCACATTGCTTGCAACTTTTGAATAAAAACTTGTATCAAAGCATTTTTCGAACTTTTGATGAAACTCTTCAATATTTCTTAGCCACTCTCTGCCCTGCGATTCCCCTGTCCGAGGTGATCTATGAACAACTCCTAACCTCGAGAGTATTTGATCAGCGTCAGTACTTTGGAAAGCAAAATTCGACGGAGCTCTTTTATTCCATTGTAAGTCGTCTAAGACGATAACTGCATTCTTTTCGATAACTGTGCCATTTACTATATTCCTGCCGGGTGGTAAAATGAAATTCGTGGTTATATTATCCTCTATGTCAACTAGCTCATGTGCGTGGGAAGACTTCAATTCACAGGATATCACAATTCCGTTAAAACCGTGATCATCTGGAAAATCCTTAACATCGTTCCCGAAGTCGTTTCTTCCATTATTTTTTTTGGGAGTCACTTTTTGGCGTAATCGGTTCCGATATGGTAACTTTTGTTTTTCGCAAACAGTGAGTTTATGTTCGGCTAAATCAGTAGTAGCAGGGAATCTGGTGTGGCAATCGTAACAGGCGAAGTACTGGTTAGGATGGTTGTCAACCATGTGTCGTACAATTTCGTGGGCGTCTATTTCCGTATGAGTGCAAAAGAGACAGGTGATGGTGCTGTCCTGTTTCGAATTAGGAAGATGTAAGCGATGCACATGTCTGGAGAGGGCCTGTTCAGTGAAGAAAGTTTTATCGCAGTAAGGGCAGAGAGCCCGTGCGGCGTTTGAGTCAGCCTTGTCAGTGAGATCATCTGGTTTAGTTGGAGGCGCTTTGGACGGTGTGCTTATTCTCCTGGGTTTGTCCAGAGCCGGTTTGGGGTCGGTTTTGCGAGTGGTATTAACGGTTTTGGGACTAGGTTTATTACATTTTCGGGGTCTCAATCTTCCATTTAAACCAGACGATGGTTCAGCTTCACCTGTATTCATCGTGTCCAGATCCACAGTCCTAAAAAGATTTTAAATTATTAAATTTTAAAAACTAAAATGTTGCTATTATTTTAATTTGGTTCAAGATGATAATTCAACGGAGAGTTCTATAATATAAATATTTTAATTATCAGAATAAAATTAATGGATTAGGCTCCTGTGATAGCCAGAAATACCTCATATTATTATGAAAGCTGACAGTTTGTTATCCTATGCTCCTACGATAGTTATACATATAGTTAAGTACGATAGTCATTATGGAGTTAAAATTGTTAAAAGGTAGCAGGTTTCGTGGATCCAGACTAGACCCTCAAACGGCATAACCTCAGCATAATATTAAAAATCATGTTCCCAGCCGCTAGCCGTTTGGCTTCACGACAAATCTTTCTTGAAACGCTGAGGACCTATTGACTAGTGTCATGATATAACGTACAAAATATCAAAAAACTAGCGGACGCACGCGACTATGCCCGCGTAAAACTCGATGTAAATTTTCAACTACCTTACCCCTACCCCTACCCCTTTATCTAATTTTTCGCGCAATTTTTAAATTTTTTTCTGTCATTAGAATTTTCAGAACCTTCTCGTGACAATAACAAACACATCAAATTATTATTTACATTAAATTAGTATTCACGTCTCAAAAAATATGATGATTTTTTCAATCTAGTAAAACAATAATGAACAAATAAAGACCATTTAAAAAAGTGACAAATATACAAAAATGAAATTCTTTTTGACAAAAAAAATTTAACCGACTTCGAATATGCATACTCTAAAAAGCAAAAAACAACGTGAGGAAACCTGCGTATCTGAGAATTTTTTTATGAAGTATGTTTGTGAAGTCTGCCAATCCGCATTGGACCAGCGTGTTGGACTATTAGCCTAACCTCCCTCATTATGAGAGGAGATTCTTGTTCAACAGTGAGCCGAATGTGGGTTGTTGATAACAATAAACCTTCCAAAGTAAGCATGATCCAACTTACCTATGTAAGTACGATGCCAAAGAAATCGTCAGTCGTAATAAAATCGTCAGTCCATGCTACCATAGGGTAGCATGGACTGACGATTTTATTACTGAACTCATTTCATTACAACGTAGGTTAAACTAAAAAATCAGAAGTGGCTGCGTGGGACATATTCGTGTGATTTCCTTTGACTTGTGCTTGACTTTGGCACATTGCATGTCATGACATATGGCATGATTCGGTGTTTAACTTATACGTGTCAGTAAAGGCAGATGACGACGGCATTTTACGCGCATCTTACAGCTGATCATGTTAGAATAATAATTGAAGCGAAACATTTAGTGCAGGACGCCTATTCACCAATTAAGGGTGCGTTTACAGCGTTCGTATGGAGCTGTGATAGCCCAGTGGATATGACCTCTGCCTCCGATTCCGGAGAGTGTGGGTTCGAATCCGGACCGGGGCATGCACCTCCAACTTTTCAGTAGTGTGCATTTTAAGAAATTAAATATCACGTGTCTCAATCGGTGAAGGAAAACATCGTGAGGAAACCTGCATGCCAGAGAATTATCTTAATTCTCTGCGTGTGTGAAGTCTGCCAATCCGCATTGGGCCAGCGTGGTGGACTATTGGCCTAAACCCTCTTATTCTGAGAGCAGACTCGAGCTCAGCAGTGAGCCGAATATGGGTTGACTGATTACAGCGTTCTGCTGTTTTGTGTCAAAAAAGGAGGACCATTGATTTACTGCACGCACCCTTTAAAGTATTTGGCAAGCATTTATATCATTTTAAACTTTCGAACATTTCAGTATTTATTATTATATCGCATGACTGCAATCATAGTTGACAGTGAGCGTTCATGCAGCCTATGGTGGAACGAGCTTGCCTATAATATGTCTATTGACTCTTGACTTGTAAAGATATCCATGTTGTAGGTGGTAGGGAAAACAGAAGCTGGAAGTGCATTCCATAACTTAGAATGCAAAAATTAAAAATAAATGGATTTTACACGAAAAAATTAAAAAATATGTTTTTTATTTTTATTAGAATTTAATTACCGTTTTTAAGTTAGTAAATATTCTAAGTCTATTGATAACTGACAGTAGTCCCTTTGTCACTATGAAACACAAAAAGTATGTTTGACATGACATTTTAAATTGACAAGTGATATCAATTTAAGGTTTTACACCATCGTTTGATTACTGATTTCAAATTAACTGAGCTTACTGACCATATATTTAAAAAGAAGCCTATGAATGAATAAATGCCAGTGTAAATCTATTCAACTGATTTTATGAAGACTGAAATGTTGTCAACCTATGACCCTACCAATGATAAGTTTGAACTGTGGTGGCAATCGAAGGTAGGAAGGTTCAAAGGTTTAAAACCTCAACCATCAAAGAATACAGCATATATTTTTTATATTTTTCTCGACATAGTATGAGAAATAATAAAATAGTGTTGCTAGTTGTCTCAACTGATGACCAAAGGACTGGCAAATTTTTGACGCAAAGGATCAGCCGAGCTGTCCAAAGCGAAAACGCAGCCAGTATTCTTGCCACTTGTTTGTTTGTTTGATTTAACGCGCTAAGCTCAGAAACTACTGGTCCGATTTGAAAAATACATTTATCGAGGAAGGCTATAGGCTATATTTTATTTTCAAAAAAATTAGGGATCCTTCCTGAAACTCCAATAATGTATTTTTATTTTTTTTTATTTTATTTTATTGAGGGCTTACAAACAACATCATAGTACACAATCATATTATCATATTAGTGATATAAATAAAAATTATAACTATGACACCAGCTACGAAAACCACAGATTACAATACTATTAAGTAGACTACTACGTACCTAAATACTTTATATAAAATTATTACAAACAAATTTAAAAAAAAAAATTAAATTGAAAAGTGAATAAAAAAAAATGGATGAAAGAAAAGACTAAAGACTAAAACTAAATTATTAATTAACTAATAGCTATAAACTCTGTAAGCGTTTTATAACCAACCTCTTGAAGGTACCTACACGTGTAGAAAAAATATCAATATTATTGAAGCACTCATTGTAAGATTGCGTCATTCTATATAATGGAGAACGTTTGCCCGCATTTGTACGGCAGTTGGTGGTAGCAAAGAGCTGATGCGTTCGAACACTTCGCATTCGAGCCCTGAGTGGTACTTTGTAACAAATTTTGCGCGTTAGGGCTACACAATCGTACTTGTTATTACATAAATCATACAAGAGCATGACTTCGAGTTGCTTTCGTCTACACTTTAAGCCTAGTATATCATATTTTTCAAGAAGTTGGTTATAAGAAAGGTAACTCCGAGTACATTTATAGTGCATCCTGCGTAGAAATTTTTTTGTACTGTCTCGAGGCTCTTTACATATTTATCATAAAACGGATTCCAAATACAAACACCGTATTCTAATTGAGAACGAATTAGTGATTTGTATAAATGTAAATACGTTGCAGTAATGCAGTAATGAATCTTTTAAAACCATTACTACAATGTAACCCAAAGTGCACAAAAGTTTTGTTTACATGGCGTGCGCTGCAAAAACTATTGATGTTTTTTTTTTTTATTCTTCACAAGTTAGCCCTTGACTACAATCTCACCTGATGGTAAGTGATGATGCAGTCTAAGATGGATGCGGGCTAACTTGTTAGGAGGAGGATGAAAATCCACACCCCTTTCGGTTTCTACACGGCATCGTACCGGAACGCTAAATCGCTTGGCGGTACGTCTTTGCCGGTAGGGTAGTAACTATTCACGGTCGAAGCCTCCCACCAGCCAGACCTGGACAAATTAAGAAAATCTCAATCTGCCCAGCCGGGGATCGAACCCAGGACCTCCGTTATGTAAATCCACCGCGCATACCACTGCGCCACGGAGGCCGTCAAATGTTAATATATTTTAAAAGTTTTTGTTGAAGAGCATTATAATATGATCGATACTGAGGCCCTAAACACTTTTTTTGTTATTTTTGTCTGTCTGTCTGACAGTTCGTCTTTTTTATTACCGGTCACACTGCACGCATCACGCTGAAACTACTGAATTAATTCAAATGAAACTTGGCTCGATTTGATGTCATAATACGAAGATGGGTATAGGATACTTTTTGTCACGAAAATAAAATCAAAAAGGGGTAGAAAGTTTGTATGGAAATTCCTTCAGTTGTCAAGTCAGTGGACTATTTCTTTTACTTTGAAAAACTTGCAAAAATATAAATAGAAGGGTGTGAAAGAGGGGTTGAAAGTTTACATCGATTTTCACGACGCGGACAAAGTTGCGGGCGTCCGCTAGTCAGTAACTCTGAGCACTATGCCGTCATTTCTGAGCGCTACAGGTGAGTACGCGAGTGAATGGAATTTCTCAGGTACAAATGATGGTTACATTAATTAATACATTAATAATTATTAATGTACGGGTTTGTGTACAATTATTAATGTAAGTGTTAAAGATGATTTTTAAATAAATGTCGATAAACCTAGTGCCGTACTAAAGTGGTGGTACCGGAAGGCAGTACAATCTTTTAATTCGTCAACGGCATTTGTGTAATTCCTTTTGTACGCATGTACAGATACTTTACTCGTAAACGCCGTACATATTTCCAGCGCAGGGGACGAAAGCCAAGCGTCGCAACTCTATACCTACACCCATCTATACTAATATTATAAAAAGGTAAAGTTTATAAGTTTGTAACATTCTTTGAAAGAGGTAATCTTCGGAACTACTGCTCCGATTTTAAAAATTACATTACCAATAGAATGCTACGTTATCGGGGAGTGCTATAAATATTTTATATTGGTATCGTATATTATAGCTGAGTTATCACAGTTTTTGTCATACAGGTCGGACCGAAACTCCTCTTAAACAACTTATTCGCATGCGCTGCCTTAATCATTGTAATTTGAAATCAATGTATGTTTATAAGTTCTACAAAAAAAGTCCGCGACACCATATATCTATCTTCTATATATTAGCAGATATAGTGCCTTATGTGTTTTAAAAATTATTAATTTTATATACGTAGGTTTACGTCATTATTTATACAACTAAACTTAAATCCTTATCTAAATAATTTATTTAATCATCACAAGTATATTATAGAGATAAAATTTGCCCTTTACAGTATGTTAATTAGTTACATACTTTCAGATAATACAAAATTTCTAAAAGACGCACAAATACCGCTATATGACGCCCCGAGGTTTTAGTTACGTAGTTCCCGTTCCCGTATTAATATGGGGATCAAACATAGCTTATGACACTCGCAAATAACGTAGCTTTCTATTGGTAAAAGAATATTACAAATCGGTTTAGTAGATCCAGAGATTACAACCACACAAACTTTCCCTCTTTATAATACTAGCATAGAAGTCCCTATTTCCCTTGGTCATCGCACCACGCTCAAAGGGCTGGACCGATTTTGTTTGTAGGGGTAGGGTAGGGATACGATAGAATTAAGGTAGGGATAGGATAGGAGTAAGGTAGGGAAGGTGTAGGGTAGGGTAGGGGTAGGGTAGGGTAGGGGTAAGGTTTAGGTAGGGTAGGGAACGGGTAGGGTAGTATAGGGGTAGGGTAGGGTAGGAGTAGGGTAGAGGTAAAGCAGGGGTGGGGTAGGATTAGGGGCAGGGTAGAGTAGGGTAGGGTTGGGTTGGGTAGGTTTAGGTTGGTAGTAAGGTAAGTTAGGGGTAGGGAAGAAGTGCACATAAGTGAAAGCGAACCTTGACCGGGTCCGCTATTGAATATAATATTTTGAAATAGGGGTTGAAAGTTGACATCGATATTTACGCGGACGAAGTCGCGGGCGTCCGCTAATATGATATAAGGTCATTGTAAAATGTACGCCATCGTGTTCAAAATATTATTTAATACGGACAATACTGTTTAATAAAGTATGAAATTTCTGATATTTATAAGATTTTTCAAATATTCCTGAAGAGTAATATTTTCAAAGATTATTGTTATTTTATATGTAAGAAGATAATATATATTTTTTTTCTTTTTTAGTATTTCCAAGTTAGCCCTTGACTACAATCTCATCTGATTGTAAGTGATGATGCAATCTAAAATGGAAGCGGGCTAACTTGTCAGGAGGAGGATGAAAACCCACACTCTTTTCGGTTTCTACACGGCATCGTACCAGAACGTCGTCTTTGCCGGTAGGGTGGTAACGCTCCTCGGTCGAAGCCTCCCATCAGACCTGGACCAATTAAGAAACCACAATCGGCTCAGCCGGAAATCGAACCCAGGACCTCCGTCTTGTTAATCCACCGCGCATACCACTACGCCACGGAGGCCGTCAAAAATAAACAAAAAGAACAGATTCCGTACATTTTACTTCATATTATTCTTTACAGGTGATAAAAAATTCGATAACGTTTGAGGTGTCCATTTTGTTTCACTTGTAAGCCTGTATTTTTCCCCGTATTCTCACGGCGGGGTGTAAGGGGGAGGCTAGTACCAGGAAGTCTACCCAACTGCTAACCTTACCTGCCTCGTGGTACATCATGCAGATGGACCACGAGGCTCTGGCGACCGACGAATGGGGTATATACATCCCCACAAGCCAGATTATTAAATGCCACAAGCCGGTGTCGGGCAGCAGCACCAAACCGCATGCCCAACTTGGTCAGTACTGGGCAAAACTTTGTGATGGACCGTAAAAATATAACACAGACTGGCAGCGGTTATAGCGAGCGGAAATGAGAGGAGATCCGCAGAAGAACCAAAGTCCGACAACGACATTGCTCAACGTCTCTCGAAGCTGAAGTGGCAATGGGCGGGGCATATAGTTCGAAGAGCATCTAGTAGAAGTCCGACATTTAATTTATAACATGTATTTTTATATAATGGAAATGTAACTATAATGAATAAATGAAATCATATTACCAGTCGTTTACATTCTTTAACTTTAAGCTACACCGTAGCAAAATCTTCATCATTTAATAAGTTCATTGGTTTAGCAGTCACAGACAGACACGTCAAACTTATATCACCCTAATTTTTACACGAAGTTTAAGAATCGATAGATAAGATGTGCAACGTTTAGATTAGTACGGAAATATGATGTTCCAAACATATAAAACTAGCGGACGCCCGCGACTTCGTCCGCGTGAAACTCGATGTAAACTTTCAACTACCTCTACCCTACCCCTACCCTACCCTACCCTACCCCTACCATACCCCTACCATACCCCTACCCTACCCCTACCATACCCCTACCTTACCCTTACCCTACCTCTACCCCGCCCCTACCCTACGTTGAAATTTTTCCTGAATTTTCTTTGCTATAAACTTCACGGAGCCCGAGACCTTTTCAACGAATGCAAAACCGTGGAAATCGGTTCGTGCGTTCTGGAGTTATAGCGTCAGAAAGGAAAAGCCGACTTTTTTTTATAAAAAGTATATCCTCCCTGCCAATTTTCAGCTAAATCGGTTCAGCCGTTCTTAAGTTATAAGTGGAGTGGAGATTATTCGATATGGGTACTTTTACACTCTAATATTTAACGGGAGCATTAGAAAAAATTTAACTTTCATTACTTGAAACAAAAGTAATTACCAAGTATAAAATCAACGTTTAAGTATCTTTACAGTATATTGAACGACTAAATTACACATAAGGTAGTGATTTTTGTATTTTGTAGAAAAATCAATATGTCGTATCAATAATCGTATGTCGTACTATTTACGGGACATCCTGTATATTATGTTTTTTAAATATGACCAATCAAGATTCCCTTTCCGCTCCAATTAATCGGAAAAAACTTTTGTATTCAATGACAAGTTAGCCCTTGACTGCGATCTCACCTGATGATAAGTGACGATGCAGTCTAAGGTAGAAGCAGGCTAACTTGTAAGAGAAACAAATTTTTGTTTGACCGGTATGGTGGTAATTATTCACGGCCGACGCCTACCACTCGACCAGACTTAAGCCAATTTAGAAATTAAAAAGTCTTAAACTGGCCCAGGGTTCATTACCAGAACCCCCTGTTGAGAACAACGTACAACCAACTGTGCTAGGAGTATGTACGACAATAGAACAGTGGGCGAGAATCTAATCCACGACGACGTCACAGTGTTGAATCCGGTTCTTTTACCGTGGAGCTATTGGGGTTTTAATTGGAATTACGTAAGAAAAAAATATGCGCTGTAAAAAATATTATCTCTTCAGAAGGAGCCAAGCTTAACTCTGCACTCCCATACCTAACATTGTAACTCTATCATATAGCATATTGTCATCATCATCACCATTATCAGCTTATTTAAACAGCCCACAACTAGGCCAGGCCTCCCTCCTTACTGGAGGGGATATGAAGCTTAGACCCACCACGCTGCGCCAATGTCGGCGGCCTAAAGATGATAATGTTAAATTATTTAACAAACATGATAATTATTAATTAATTACTCGGGCCGACATGCTATCCAAGACACAGCTCTATAACACCGTCAATTCCAAATTGTGAATTTATACTGAATATTTGTAAAAGCTCATTATATCATAGCCCGATCCAGGACTCGAACCCAGGATCCCATAGGCCGATGACCCGAAACTCCATAGGCTAACCACTGGCCTATATTGGCAGTTTAGCATATAGTGTTCTCCGGGAATCTAAGTCTTAAGTTCTCTTCACTTTAGCCACAATGTGTGGATTGAGAATTTTCTTTAAAATCTTCTCCTAGAGTTGGAGAGTCCGAACTCCCCGTTCCTAGGTGACCACATTAAGCCATAAGTACTACGCCTATAGGCCTAAGGGCGATTGCAATACGTTACGCATTGCATTACGTTTTTATAATAATGAAACCACATGCATGTCTCTCAATAAGTTTAGTTTTAATTAAACGCAAGCTTATAGAAAACTCACACTATAGTGTAAATGACAAAATGGCTTGGAAATTAAATGTATTAAATGACTGTCTACTTATATACCTTTTGTGAAATGGTGATAAACTAAAAAAGGAAAAACCTCGCTGAGTTTGATGTTGGCTCTTCTCGGACCAAGACGCGTTTGTACGTACGCGACCCTCGTAACTTTAATTTTAAGTTTTCGACTAATTATTATCACCATTATCTTATAATATTATTACCTGACGTTTCTAAAGTGTTTGTAAACTAGGCCTTATTGAAATAACTGACTTGACTATTGACTGCGCATGTCTAACGCCCGAAATTAATAATGTATCTCCAATCTAAGATTCAAATAAACTTAGATTGTTGCCAATCGCCCGATTGATCTCTAATCTTCGTGCCAATATTAAAACTCTGCAATCTAAATATGTTTTTCTGACGGATCGCAAGCGATCTTTTCCCTTCTTGTCGTTCCGTTCTTAGCACAGTGCTTAATTCAATAATACTTTTTATTCAACGTTTTATAAATGTAACAAATCTTTAAATTAAAAACGGAATACCTACTTGAAATATGTTTTAAGCTAAATATGACTTTACATTTCAAAACACGTAAAAAATTCATTTTATTATCAAATACACACTACACGAAGAACGCACTACCGAAAATGGAACGGAAAATTTTTGACAACTTGAACTGACGTTTTTGTAGTTTGAGTACAGAAGTTCGTTTTGTTTACACCGATCTATGGATATGTCAAAATGTTCGGATAGGTTATTGACACGCAAAAATTTACATTTTCATACAGAGGCCATCTCTAATCTGTGATCCGTCCTCCCAATGATAGATTGATTTTTAAGATTGCAAACTCGATTCGAGGATCGCTTATTGGCATGCTTTATATAAGAAATGGATTGAAATATCGATGTTAGACAGGAAAAAACGGATTAGGATTGATTATTAATTTCGGGCGTAAGCTAGTTGTAGCGCATACGTAGTGTAACGGGTTGAACTCATCCACAGAAGTAAAACCGTACAGCATGCTAATTCACATAAATATTCCTAGCGTGCTCTGCAAAATTGTAGGAGATTGATTTCCAATGTATTCCAAAATTATAAAAAGGAATGTAGTTTTCATTTGTGCTATGTGCAGTAAAATCATGTCAAACATTCGGTTGGGAAGATATTTATATTAAAACTGTTTAATGCAAAAAAATATTCTATTTTAACAGCAGGCATTGATATGATTGGTATGCGATTTGATTAGAACTCAACATTAAAATTGACTTCATATATTTCTAAGAAACAGCGCTTTGACATAATAGATGATGCGTTAGCAATGCCCTCGTTTTATTACACACTAATGTAATATGAAGCGTTTTACTCGTAAAAGGAACGGTTGATGTGACAATATTGCATTCTAAAATAAATATTATTAATATAACAGTTTAAATTATCCCTATAAGCGGGGGAGGCGAAGAACGGGGATTTTGTATTTACTCGAGGGCGTCCGATAAGCATAAAGCAAGGATATTCTCAGGGTAGCAAAAAAGTAGAGCTCAATAAACTCCATAAATCTTTATTATTTTATGTAACTCAAGGATACTTAAGTTATAAAATCTATACTAAAGTGTTTTTCAGATAGCATGGGTACGGTGACAATCGCCTGTATGACGTTCATAATACGTACTATTATCGTGAATCGCGGAAAACTTTCAAGAGTGAAATGAACCGTCACCCGCACCATCCTACATGAAACGAACTGTATAATACGAGTATTATAAAGAGGAGTTTTTGTGTTTGCATTAAATTGCTCTGTTACTACTAGACCGATTTTAAAAATTGAAAACTACATTACCAGCATGTAACATATATGCTATATTTTATCCCCGAATTCCCACAGGAGCTACGCGAGTGAGACCACTAAAGATGCAGCTAGTAATTAATGGAAAGAAAGAAAGAAAGACAATATTTTATTTGGACACACACACATAATACACAGAAGACAACAAAAATTAAAAAGAAGAAAGAAATTTTAAAAATATAGAAAACTAATAATTTAAAGATAATTAAATAAATCCAAAAAATTATGTATGTGGTACCAAAACAGTCACCACTCAGCATATGCTACGCTAGTGATGGATGCACCAGCGCAGCGCTGGTCTACCGTGGAGCCATGTGGTGCAAATTATTCATGATGCCGCATGGGATGACAAACATTGGTATTTCATTCTTGGCCCATAAGAAAGTATTTGTCAAATTGACAAATACTTTTAACTTACTTTTTTACATACAAAGAATTTAGGCAGAACTTTATATAGTGTGATACTTGTTTGTTTCTTTTCAGTTCATTACGCTTAAGCAATCGGGTTATTTTGTTTTTATGATAATATTTCTTTTTAGATAGTTTCTTCAAGACATCTTTAATTTTAAATATAAGTAAGTACAGGCCGACAGGCGTTTTGGCTCGTATTATCAAAAACATATTTAAAAACTAAAATTTTCATGTAATCACGTCACAAAAAAATTCCATCCAGTAGAACGATAATGAACTATTTTTTTAAAGAACAACTTATAGTCTCTTGAAAGTCAAGCTTTAGAAAAAAACGCATACAAAAGCAATGATAAGTACCTAGTAACAAATGACACCAACTATACCTTTAATAATTAAAAGTGGTGATTCAGATAGGTAGCGCAAATAAAGATTATTTGAAATGGTAGCATTTTTTTCCCAAGTCCACCGTGCGAAATCTGAGATGTAAGTTTAGACGGAAAACATGAAGAAATAGGTCGCCAAGTTTGTTGTAAACAACGTTTTGCTCGCCGATAGAGTTGAGATTTAACGGGTCCCAAGTCCCTTAACACTTGCTTCAATCTTACAGAAATGATAAAAGTGTTCCTTTTTTCTGCGCTCTAAATTGTGGAGTATTTTATAGCTAGCCCACACAGTCTAGTTAGGTAGGTCTAATTTCGAAAAAGAGGTAAACCGCAAAAACCGTATAATCCAACTAAGTTGGGCAGCATTCGGGAAACTCCGCGACATCTTTCCTTTCAATCTTCCACATTGCCTAAAGATGAAAGTCCCCGAACAGTGCGTGTTGCCAGTGATGACCTACGGATCTGAAACTTGGTCGCTAACTATGGGCCTCGTAGGAGACTCAAAGCCACTAAGCTTCTGATAGAGCAAACTTTGCTTGTAGTTTATCTGCGTGATCGAAATCAGAAATGAGGAGTTCCGCAGAATAACCAGTCACCCAAATTCAACAACGAGTTGCGAAGTTGAAGTGGCAATGGGCAGGGCACATAACAGCAGAAAGCGTCTTGTTGGTCGACCGCCGGTTAGGTGGACCGACGGAATAAACAGGAATATAGGGAACCGCTGGATAAAGGCAGGTGGTGTTTGGAAGTCCTTACAAGAGGCCTATGTCCATTGGCTGATAATGGTGATGATGATGATGATATTCATGCGTTCGTTTTGTGATATTAAAATACTCTTGGTTTTGTGATATTGGAATTGGGAACTTTATGTTAATGGAATAATACAAAACACTAATTCATGAACATGTTCTAACTTTGAGTATGTGATATTCGTGGTAAGTCAGACAAAATAATTAATGTAGCGAACTGTGGTGGTGGAACTAAGCCGTCTTCCAGACTTGTGTGTCTGACAGCAAATAAGCCCCTCAAAATTATGCAACAAGGTTACCACTAAATATCTTTTACATTATAGGTTATTACATTTTTAAATTTTCAACAACCTTATGAAATGAAAATATTAAAGGTAGCGAGGAAAGCATTTTCGATGAATAAATGTCGCGGAATTTTTTAAACGCTGTTGAATTAAATGCCGTTTGACAGATTGGCCTTCCATCAGTAGACGGTAGTACAGATTTATTGTTGTAGTCAGATGAGAACTTAGAAAGCTGTAGTTGATAACACTAACCATTGGACCATGGAACACACACATATAAAGACCAACTTTGTTTGGGGCAAGATTTGTCGCTTCTCCTCGATTCAACCGTTAAGATGAGTGTTTCTAATTTATTGTACAAAATCCATTTTTTGTTACAGATACCGATACAATTCTAAATCCCCTTATTATTGTGCTGGATGAGTTATGTAACGCAGCCTTCGAAACGTGTTCGACGCTTTTGTTTTTCGCGCCCGTTTTAAGCTCTTTCGATTTGTTTTAAATGAATTAAAACTGTTCTCACTCACACCAAAGCAATCGCGAATTGTGACGTAATATGCGATGGCTATGTTACAACGATCAATCATTCAATCAATTAGGAGTAGGTCTCCGGCCTACCACGGAGCTTGTTCTGAAGTACCATAAACGTTTCGATTTTCTTCTGCAGTGACTGCCCTATTACGAGTATTAACTTCTGGTTCGAATTGATTTTGATTTGTTTTTATTAGTCGGTCAAAACAGCCATTTCAAAGACAACGTGAAACGATGGACAATACGTATGAAATAGAATAATTATGGCCACATTACCCGTTCCGACTTCCAAAAAGGAGGAGGTTCTACGTTCGGCTACGTATGTTTTTTTTTTTATGTATGTCCAGCGACAATTCCGTCATTTATTCCTAATCGTTTAGTGCCATATGCTGCTTAATGGGACCACAGCAGCATCAGGGGGAGTTAGGGTTCCGTTTTATTAAAATTTTGTTTAGTAAATATTTATTTAGTAGTTTAGTCAATTAAAGTTAAGTATTGAAGTAAAAGTAGGAACTTGTCCAAGTAAATTTGTTTTAATTACCACTCTATCTAGCGTCCTTAACTTAATTGTAAATAAAATATTTATCTTATTTAAAAATGGACAATCTTCAGCCTGCAGGCGTTGCCAGTTGGGACAACCGATCCATTTACATACGATCTGTAAACCTAATACAGCCACTTTACACGATTTTAAGTTTAACCTACGCATTGCTAAGTTAGACATATAAGTTATACATATAATATAATTTATATACATTTCAATACAACAACACGATAATTTGATGTGATTGATATTGTCTAGACCTTTTTAGCCAAAGTTATAACACAAGTGGTAGAGATCTACTAATTAACTAACGCCAACATAAAACTGTACGCCCCTCTAATTCATGATTAGTAAAATACTAGCGGATGCTCACAACGACGTCCGTCCTTAGATCTCCTTAATCCAGCCGTCTCACAAAATCCTTTCTTTGCGGACGTCTAGTGACCATAAAAAAAAATCTTTGTACGTAAGTGGTTTTCGATGTATCATGATGACTTTTCGCTTTTATATATGTATTGAGATGACAAAGATCAAAATAAAAGTCTTCTACACCTCAATAGAATAACAAAGGTAAAAAAATCCAAAACGTAAAATGGTGAAAAAGCTCCTGAAAATACGATCAACACGTAGTTTTTGCGGCACATAAAAAAATGCAATTTTTATAACCTAAAAACATAGCTATAAAACTAGTTCTCAACTTTTTGATAATAACTCCTAAAACTTGAAAAATATAAATGTTATAAATGCTGAATATGAACAGCTGAACAACTGACAACAAGCACAATTGATAACATACACAAATACGAATGATTCGGAAAGTCAGAAGTTTAAAGATTTTTATAAGTTTTTTAATTATTAACATTTTTAACCCCTGAAAGATTGAAAAAAGTTAGTAGTGTTAAATAACAACGATTGTACTTATTTATTACGTCTAATTTAGTACAGAGAAATCCAATTTTAGTGTAGACGATCTCTGCTGGGCATCGCTGGAGCAAACATAATATACAATTATATAATATATTAGTGTGACAGTACTCACGTGGTCAGCAGGAACAAATCTTCAGGTGTGAAGTCATCTAAACAATCGTCTGATGCGAACGGGTCCAAGTCAATGATGCGCGGTTCCTCCGCTACATCATGCTTATCCTTTCCGAATGTCAATAAACCATCTGGCGGATATCTGGACCAAAGAAGGCACACTGTTTAGCAAATTTAGAATTATATTCAATGTATTTAGGAGTCACAGAGGAGGAGAGTAATAGGCTTAAATCTAACGTCCGTTGACAACAACAATATAATTTTTCAGGTTTTCAACGATTTGTAGCAGTAATAGAGCTCACAAAGCAGAAAAAGTTGTAATTTCGCCTGTCAAACTAAGCGTGTCAGCCTTTGATTGTGAACCAGAGATGTTGGCAATAGCAGGCTAAGATAGAAGTACGCGGAAATAATCGTAATTTCAATAGATTTATTCGATAATAGAGTAATTTGCAAGCCTTCTAAGAACATCTCTGTCAACATTCAACAAAATATTTAATTGTGTGTAGCGCCGGATTTAGTTTACGTAGATTTATCGTCCGGACATAAAACTGAAGTTCTTTTCATGAAAGAAGTCCCTCAGACATGGCGCTAATGTCTTAATTGCGCTCATTGTCATTTTTGCCGGTTTTATTGTCATTTGTGTCATATTTAGTTCAGTTATTAGTCGCGGGACTTCTTTCATAAAAAAGGACTACATCGCACAGCCGCAGACGCCGTTCGCTGCGCAAGAGTCAGTTGTCAATAAGAAGCTTTCGATCGACACAAAAAACCACTAATACTCATACAACAGACTCAGTAATTATAAATATAATTCAATTTTAAATGTGGCATCATATCATAACTACATTGTTATGAGTGAACTATCATTTATGTATAAATTCAATACAGAAGTGTGCGTCGCGTCTAACGAAATGACCACATTGCGTTAGAATGGAAATGAGTTTTTGTCTTGATTTAATTCCGCGTATTCAAATCTTTAAAAACCTGGAGAAAATTAAATGCACACAACCAATACGTGTTAAAACATTTATATAAAACATCAAATACTATCTATAAAATCATGTTTTAACAATAATGTTGCGCTTGCACACTTCCAAACAGAATTCAGCAGTTTTTATACAAGCAATAAAGTAATACAAATATAAAACAGAGTAATGAATTTTTTTTAAAGTGAATAAAAACAGCAATGTAAAATAAAGTAAATATAGAAATTTCAGCATCGACAAAGGTTGCTGGATAATTAATTAATACGCTGAGGCCATGAAAGCGAGGATTGGGTTCGAATCTCGCTTTGTTCCTACAAACAACTTGTATTTTAAATTAATTTCTCAATTTTGTCAAAGTTACAATAGAGCGCTTAATTCAAAATAAAGACAATATGAAGATGCGAAACTGCGCAGTGCAAGTCGTCTATGCTAAGAACTCACGGAGCGTTTCCAGATTCTAAATATTTTTTATTTATTTATTCAGAAAAAGATGCATATGAAGTGTTGATTTTAATTTTATCGTAAAATCTGTGCAAGAGACGGTGCTTCAACAGTCGAAGAGGTGAGAATCGAGAATCGAAACTATCGAATTTTAGTGGACTTATTGAGGCTTGCATTAATTTTTTTAATAATCTGATTTTTTATAACTCGTTAGAGACCTTTCACAGATGATCTTTAGCAGTGTTCTTCGAAGGATATACCACAAGGCCAAATGATTGGGGACTGGGGACGTCAAGAACGAGAACATTAAGAGTCAGGGCCCTTGAAACCTGCTTCCTCCAAAAACCGCCTAGATACAACCTAGGTACAACCTAGATTCATAGTTTACTTGGAGGGGAATAGGAATATTGGTGACATTTAAAAAGTGTGGCAAATAAGGAGGGCCTAGCTCAGAAGTAGTAGAAAACCAACCACTCGTCTAATAAAAATTACATAACGCACACACGCACATCTATTAGTAAAACATCCATAAGTCAGTAACAATTAAACCTTGTCAGAGTGCATACGTATTTTTCTTTTAAACCTCTCCACTACTTGCAGGCGGAATTTATTATTATATTATTTTCGAGCCGGATGTTTTACCTACAAATCGATGACAACTCCGTCCACCGAAAACAAAAACTGACAAGCGACGCTCGATGCACAAATTTCAGAAGAAATAAGTTATAAATTAAATGTGAATGATATATCGAACGTAATAAGAGTGACGGAAGTGAGTTTCTTTGCGAGAGGATGAAAGAAAGAGCGACTTTTCCGTTTCGGCCGCTCATTCGTCTTTTCGTCGTGGGTCATATGTTAGGCTACTGAAGGCATTGCGTCTCTACATCCGACACATGAGGTTGAGCTCTTGCACACACGCTCGGTGAGTGAGTTCTCAGCGTTAGATATATAGGACAGACATACGCAAGCAAAAGTTTATTATACTTCGACAAAGCGATGTGATATACTGATATAAAAAACACTCAATAATTTCTACATTTCCTTTGTAGCAAAAACGTTAAAAGAAAGTTTCAATATGATAAACAAAATATGAAAACGAAAAAAAAGTTATTATGTAATGATGAAACAAAACGTAAAAACAGAACGCAAAAGAGAGATTTTAAAATGGTTTCATAAAATAAATATCGCACGCTTGCAATCCCGCCTCCTTTGCTCTCTCCTCGCTACCATTCCACCCACGCCTGCTGCCTGCTACCCCACCTATCTACGTCACTAGCGCACATAATAAAACTCGTTTAATTGTTCCGATTTGTTAACAAACAAATAGTTTTGTTTGAAAAATCTTACAATTATCTGTACATAAATAGCTCGTATCAGTGTTGGTCGCCATACTACTCCGAAACGGCTTGACCGAATTAGAAGTTCTTTATATTATATAACACTATCGGACGCCCGCGACTTCGTCCGCGTGAAACTCGATGTAAACTTTCAACTACCCCTATCCTACCCTAATCCCTACCCTACCCTACCATACCCTACCCTACCCTACTCCTATTCTACCCTACCCCAACCCTACACTACCCCTACCCTAGCCAATCCAACTCTACCCTACCCCTACCCTACCCCTATCCCACCCGTACCCCTATCTCACCCCTATCCTACCACTTCAATATCCTACCTTGGAAAATTGTTTTACCAATAGAAAACTACGTTATTTGCGAGTGTCATAAAAAACAAATGTTGGCCTATTCTCATAGATACCGGATAAGCACAAAATTTTTTATCAAAATCGATCAAGCCGTTTCGGAGGAGTATGGCAACGAAAACAGTGACACGAGAATTTTATATATTAGATGATATGTATATTCGGTAGGCTCAGAATACAGAAAATGTCTGAGAATAGGTTGTCATGAATCAGTTGAAATATAGACCATCATGGCCGACAGGCGTTTTGGCTCGTATTTTCAAAAACATATTTAAAAACTAAAATTTTCTATATAATCACGTCTCAAAAAATATAAAAAAAAATTCAATCTAGTAGAACGATAATGAACTATTTAGGACCATTTAAAAAAAGTGTCAACTAGCCTATTATCACTTTTATTTACTGAACTTACCTGACGTTTCAAAAGTGCTAGTTAACTTAGTTCAAATTGTAATGAATGAATTTTGACTTTGACTTTATAAATAAAAAATAATTGCTAAGTATTTAAACGCGGATCATGTCAGTAGATTTGCCCAGATACCGATAGAGCTTTGGTGTGTGTGTGTGTGTGTGGATCACTGAATTAGACCTAGATTAGAAATACACTCGTTTTCCGTATTCGTTTTCCTAATGCTTAATTTTGACTTGCAATTCCGCGAGACTACCGCAGATTTTACGTTTTTCTTCATTCTGAATGTATTCGCAATGGCACACATTCGTTACGTACACGCGGAATTTGTTCCGTTCGGAAACAAATGTTAAAATTTTTTTCGAACGTTAATGTATTTTTTATTGATTTCATGCATTCGGTTTTCCGAACATGGAGAACGTTGTTGCCTTAGCTTTTATCTATACTAATATTATAAAGCTAAAGAGTTTGTTTGTTTGTTTATTTGCTTTAACGCGGTAGTCTCAGGGTCCGATTTTGAAAATTTTTTCAGCGTTAGATAGCCCACTTATCGAGGATGGCTATAAGATATATATTATCACACTAAGACTAATAGCGGATAACCAATGAAGAATGATTCAAAACCGAATGATTTTTTCCTATTGAGAGCTCAAGCTGCGTGCGCCGCGTAAACGGTTAAAGTTTCGCAAAAATAATGTATGACAGAATTGTTCCCCTTTAAAAGTTCTAAACAAAAGTCCGCGACAGTTCCCAGAAGAATTTGTGAAAAACTGTAATCCAAGCGGACGAAGTCGTGGGCGTCCGCCAGTATCATATAAAATCTGGTCCATTTTTAGAGATACGAGTACTTCAGGCAAAGTGACGCTTGCCCTGTTTAACCAACAGTGGTAGACATCAGGCTACATACTCGTACAATGCACGGAATTAATAAACACACGCGGCAGCTTTAGTGTTTTCTATGTTCTGTGGTACAAGTTATTCATATTTTATGTTAAATTGCTGACTAACATAAAACCTAATTATTTTTATAGTTAGTCTTAGTAGATTAGTAGAGTAGCAGTAGCAGTTGCATCTACTAAGACTAAATATAAAAAAAAATAGTCGGGGAACAAAATGTTACTAATTCCTACACTTGCCTTGGTTTTTGGTTATATTGATTTTATTTTATCGATTCATCATTGGCATTTAAATACCAGAAAGGTGTATTAGATATTTTATCGTATTCGTTATTACGTTTACGTTTGACTTTATCTGAATACTTTTATTTATCAATGAATAATAAATGTTTTACATCCAGAAACACTTTCGAATTAAAATTCCAATTAGCATGTACTTGTTTAAATGGTTTGCCGTACCCAAGCCTAGGTAATCCAAGCGCTTATACTGCAGCTGAACTTTATTCACTAGCACGCGCCAATGAAAGCTGCGTTCACACCGAATGGTGAGTGACGCAGTCCAAGGACGCGTGTCGACCTACACTTTTAAACCCACTAGAAGCATTAATTTAAAAACCAAATAGCTAAATCGCTCAGCGGTCCGACGAGAAACTCAATACCGAACCGAGACAAACACATTGACAAATTAACTTGCGTATTCCAACTAAAGAACGAGACATGCGAACATGTTCATGGTCGCATAATGTGTTGTATTTTGTCAAGTGCTGTTACTAGTTTGTTTGTTTTTTCGCAAAGCACCTTCAATATTAAATAATGTATTAGATCCCCGTCAGGTAAAAAAAGGTT
This sequence comes from Bicyclus anynana, assembly GCF_947172395.1. Taxonomy (NCBI): domain Eukaryota; kingdom Metazoa; phylum Arthropoda; class Insecta; order Lepidoptera; family Nymphalidae; genus Bicyclus; species Bicyclus anynana. The sequence continues at coordinate 2,157,008 of NC_069110.1, forward strand.
AGGTTCGGTAAAAAACATTAAACATAAAATTCTTTATCTTCATTTATATTGTATAGTGAAGTCGTGTTAAAAGTTAACCTGGCAATAATCGTTAGAATGAAAGAAATAATGAGGAATAAGGGCTAGGGTAGGGGTAGGGGTAGGAGTAGGGGTAGGGGTAAGGTAGGGACAGAGTAGAGGTAGGGTAGGGGTAGGTAGAGGTAGGGTAGGGGTAGGGTAGGGGTTGGGTAGGGGTAGGGTGGGGATAGGGTAGGCGTAGGGGAAGGGTATGGTAGGTTAAGAGTAGGGTAGGGCAGGATTGGGTAAGGGTAGGGTAGGGTATGGGATAGGTGGACAAAGTCAAAGCGCAAATTATAAGCTACGTAAAAAATATAATTTAGGTAAATGCGTGTGATTTGCCGGTGGCCAGGTAGCTTCATACGTAAGTATCAATGTTTGATGAAAAACTAAAATAACATCCATAAAAAACAGAAGCAAACATCAAATTAATAACTATTTGTAGACAGTTAAAAATCAATAACAATAGTTAATACACAATAATTAGCATAAAAAATTAAAAGAAATAGAAATATAGTCTTAAATAATATAAATAATAATTATTATTATCAAATAAGAAAACAAAGCGGCAGTCGAAGGTAACACAAAAAACAATGAGCTTAGTTAAACATTAAACAAGTGCGCAACAGCTAGCTAGCAGCTTGCTCCAGTAGCTACGAGTACGAGTAGCTAGGCTACGGAAGCATTTCGTGTCTACGCAAGCTATGTTGTATCACATTGAATACAAGCCGACACTGATTTGCGGTCATTATGAGCAATGGTTTAAATTGAAAATATTGTAACATAATAAAACAAGAATAAATCTATTAAGGAATAAAAGTAAAGTAATAATAAGTAAGTATGAATGAACAGATATTTTAAAAACACCAATTCTATCAATTGTTGGGGGGGGGGGCTACTAATATAGTATACTAGTAATAATATACTTACTCGCGAGATACAGTATTTAGATTATTAGTATAAGGAAAAGTTGTAAATATATTTCATTTTATTGTATAAGAAATTCTCAAGCGCATTCAACGAACGAATTTCACAAATTTCTCGTCGTGATAGTTAGCTCAGTAAAAAATGTTTTTCTGCATTCTATAAGATAATTTTGTGATACCCTGGAAGATGATTACGAGTGGACGACCGCGACTTCATCCACGGGAAAATCGATTTAAACTTTCACATTGTACGTAAGCATTTTTTTAGAATATAAAATGGGAAATAAGATATCTTCAAAAAATAAATATTTTTGCCTTTTGAGACTTTTTTTTACCTCAATCGTGTTAAACAATCAATTCATTCAAAATTTTGACAAATTATATAACTTCATTCACATAAATCACTCTTCCTCATAAATCACTCAATCTATTGGTGTAAGCTGCTTGAAAAACCATTTAATAATCTTTAAGTTTATCGCGAACAGACAGACAGATGCGCAGGAGGGCTGTTTTATTAAATGTATATTGTATACATGTAGATCGGTAATTTAACTCGTACTCCTGACTCGATCTCGTATCGGAACGCTAAAAATGTTAAGTTTACGTCTTACGATAATTCGTCTTAAAATACAACTAAATAAAACAAAAAAGTAATAGATATAAAATAGAAAAAGAATTCGCAAAGACGCAACGATCCATTGAAGGGCTAAAGGTCAGAAAACAAATCGGCAATGCAGAAAAAGCAATGTGTTGTGACAAACAAAGATTTATATCGTTAAATACTTCCCCTCATCTTCATTTCAAAATTTATTAGTTAAATGTCCACCGTGGAATAAGTGAGTGAGCTCACATAATTAACATAAGCACGCGATTTCAACTGATATACAGAGACCTCTTTTTGTATTAGATACATGGCCTGGCAGACCATCACCGGTGGATTTCACGATGACATATAATCATAATTTTCCTTTGTCAAATCTAGCGATATAAATCTTTGTTAACGATTATATTATATGACTATTTCCATATTGTTTCTCACATCCTGACAAAGTTCAAAAGTTTTATTTTCCGCGAACGCAGTAGAACGTACTTCTAAAACTGTTCTAAAAAAGCTGTTGCATTCGCTGACTGGATGTCTTTCAAAAAAAGAAATCAAAGTACTCGTTTGACTTTTACATTTAATTGTTTTCAACAAAACAAATAATGCTACGAAATGGCTGCGAAATATTTTTCCAAGATAATTTATTGTAAGGCCTTTCTCCCACGAGACTACCGGCAACCTACTTGTAGCTTCCATAAAATTTCTTTCTTCCATACATTTTCTCGAATGCCCTTCTGGTTATGACACCATCCATGTCCTGATCAAACGCAAGTCGCGTCGCATTAGAGTTCCCGCAGATTACAGACTATCTGCTGATAGTTTGATCCAATTGGGCTGTTAAGCACATTGGTCATACTAAATTGTAGGGTTAGATGTGAGTACATTATACAAAGAGGCGACCTGCGTTGAAATACATTTCTAGTTACTTTTCGTTTGTTTTAAGAGAACTGTCGCAGAAGTAGCAATTAATACAACATTGCATTAAAATATTATTGCTTTTAGATCTGAAGTAAAGGATGAAGAGAAATTTTCAGACTCACGTCAGAGTAATCATTTAATTTCATCTTAAAGCGTTGTTCTTTTTTCAATGTATCCTACATCTCTTCTTGTACTTATTATTGTAATAAATATACCTACTTCTACTTCATCGCTCGAGCCGTAACGTCTTAAGGAAGAAGTCAAAGTGAACACAGTCAAGTTTGGATAGCGCCGTCTGCAGAAATCGAATTGATAGAGCAACATACTGGTAAGCGACCTGCTTAGGTCGTGCCTCAGTCGCGTAGCTTTTGAATATCTCCGTGGGAGAACGGCCCAAGACTTTCTTATGTCAAACGAGTCGGCTTACCTGTGTCGCACTGTAGTCCCGTTCGCCGCCAGCCTCGCCAACCTAAATATACTAAAGCTATTGCAAGAGATTTGAGGTTTATACTTACGAAGGAAGTCGTGGGGCGGCGCAAAGCGCCCGCCCCCGGTTGTACGCAGGCCCACACGTGGCGCTTTTTCCCCGGTGTGGTCGAAATTCAAATGTAACTGTTTACAGCGGGCGCGCGGAGGCGCAGCCAGGCTGGTGGCGCCGCTGGCTACCAGGCGATGTTATCTGCAAATCACATACCATTTCAACCACAAGTTTCTTTATGTACGAAGAACATTAGTCATGTTCTTCGTCAGTCGCCAGCACTGACAGCCGGTGCCTAAGAGCACTTTATAAAGCGTTGCAAGGGCCGGGCCTGCTGCGCGTACTGCGCGAGTAGATCACAGCGCTCATAACCACTGAGTACGCCGTCGGCCGATCGCTGACGGAGTATAGGGCCCGGCCGTCAGGTAGGTCGGCGCGCCAACTCGACAAGTGAGTCAAAACACGTCCGCATCGTATTGGAACTCCTCGCGTAGAGGATCTGACTGACGTTAAACATGACTAAAGTTCCTATCGGTTTCTACGAAGCTTGAAGCTCGTGCTAGGCAGTCCGACTAGTGTGATATGAAACTTCCAAGTTCTTTAGATGTTGTATTGTAATACTGTGCGTTCAATACTACATTTGATTTGATGCTAATAGTTTTTTTATTGGCCTAACCCCTCTCATTCTGAGAGGAGACTCGAGCTCAGCAGTGAGCCGTATATGGGTTGATAAGGAGGAATAGTTTTTTACTAATAGGCTCATTGCTTTTTTAAAACCCCCGATGCATAATTTTCAGCAATGTGTTATAACATCACACGTATTGCAATCGCTTGGAGGGAACCTAAACGAAAAAAGGTTAATGTAAGTTTACAACGTATCTCGGACGCCGCTGTTGCTACGCGCGCGTAGCAGCGGTCAGTTCGGCTGCGCGCTGGATACGCTCACTTCCCTTGTGAAGGCTAATAAGTATTCCACGTTTACCTATGTACCTATTATAAAATCTATCTAATTAAAATTCGTTTTACAAACCTCACTTAAATAAAAAGGACTTTAAATAAAAACAATCACAGTGTAACTCTATAAGAGAAGAAAAACAGTAATTGCTCTTTCCCAAAACTAATTCTATAACATTGATGAATGATTCCCATAGAACGTTGTTGCTTTCAAGAAAGTATTCATCAATTACGTAGTGACCAGACTTAACAAATGTGTTTATAGCACATTGTAAACTTATGCATTGACGAGTCAAAAATGCCTTCAAGAACTTGTTATATGAGTAAAGGAATAAACTTGGAAACTATCAGTTTGTATTGAGAAGATTTTTTTGCGCACAATCCGTGCATTGAAAATCCTGAAGGATAGACGATTACGATTCCTTGTGCATCAGATCTTAAGTCGACCGTACGTATAAATAGGTCCCCGCCAGTTCCCGGGACACGTGTCTGCATAAAACGTTTTCTACATCCCAAGGTTCTTTGTTACGCGTTTCTCGAGCAGTCGATGCTAAAAGATTTGATATGTATCTCGTCAGGCTCAGCGTCAGTTCATCGGCTATTTCCATAACAAACCACTCACAAAGCTTATCACACCTATCCTCTGTAACCTCAAAAGCCTATAAATATCCGACTAAAATACCACACGACGATATCACTAAAATACCATCAAAAAGTATCTCTTGTACTCGTAACTACAAGTATAAAAACGTGCCGCAAGTGGGAGCTATTTTTTGCAATTTTAATAGAAAGCCCATGCATTCTATTAAAATTGATTCCGGCTGCGACATCAATTGATCGGGTCACTGTAACCTTAAAAGTGTCCTCTCAACCGAATTTCGGGCGCGGCGGCATCTCGTCGTGAAACTAGCCTACGCTGAAAACAGTGATATGGTATAGTGCATGCAAAATCACAGCTACACGACTTATTCCCTAACTATACCTCATCAAAGTCTATAGCGACCTAACATAAATGAACCATTAAGGATGCATCCCCTGCACACTTGCTTTTCTCATACTTGGGCGTTCGTCAATAATTAATTAGTGCAGCAAACCACAACAAAGCGCCACTCACAAAGTAACCTGTTAAGCAAGCTCAGAGTTCACAAATTCTATAATAAACACTACTGTAAAGGGACCAATTACCTCTACCGATTATATACTCAAATCCCAAACTAAAAAAAACCACAATCAATTTTGTTCAATGCGCGATGAAACAACAGACGGACACACACTAAATGTACCATTAACTGCAAAAAGACAAATCGTAATCGTAAAAAAGTCTCTACCGCACAGGCAAAGCCGAGTTACAGGTTGTGCCAATCGCATTTATGTACCTGTACAAAATAGATAAAAAAAACAACTAAATGCAATAATAAAAACTCTAAAAAAAAAGGGAAGACAAACGATACGAACGAACTACTTTAAAAAATGTGAAATAAGTGACTAATAAAAAATATCTACGCATACTTTCATCGTAATTGGAAATTGACAGCGTTTCAAGAAAAATATTGATAACTCTAAAATATCTAATATACTTACTAAATCTAGCGACTATACCACACACAACATATTAGAACTTAACTAAGTAAAATTAAAAACATATCCTATAAAGCTGTGATAAATGAATATATTTCATTTCTGAACCATTCACTTAACACTAAACATCAACAACAATGTAATACGCAGTAGCATTTGCCACAGATTTATTCGCTTTACTGTTTAATAAACAACATTTTAATAATAATAATTTATTTATTCATCAGAAAGCAGGTTTACAAAGATTACTTAAATATAATAAGACCCTGATACTCTCTACCATAATAATTTGGTGTATGAAAAATTTAAATAGACTATGTATAATCCTAATTTAAAAGCAAACAAATAAAAAAAAGAAAACATATGTAATAGCTTATACAATTTAACATTTTAAGATTCAATGATTATGACAAATTTAACTCAAAACTACTGTGACAGATAAAATAAAATAATAGTCATAATATATACTGTCAAAATTATTAAACCTTGTTAAATTTAGTGCAAAGTCAAGTAATTATTACCAGTGAAATGTTAAAATGTCAATTAAAATTATTTTATTATTATTAGTAAGAAAATTACATTATTGTTGATCAATATACTTGTTACACTCAAAGGAAAAAACAAAAATGTGCAACAAATGTACCAACAGAGCAACACGTACCGTACTTGTTGCCGGATAGAGAACAAGACCGTGATAAACGACCGATAAAGCCAGACTGAAGTCTGAAGCGCCCGGCCCGGGAGCCTGCGTGCGGAGCGGGCGCCAGGGGGGGCTTGGGTGGCAAATTACGGGGCGGCTAGGGTAACCTCACTCCTGCCCACATTTACAGGACAGTGTGCCATTTTCCTTTTATTTTGTACCTAGCTTCCACAGAGGTTCAAGTAACTGAGATCCGGAAAAGTCCTAGTTTCCAACTACAACCGTTGCTTAACTATTTGTTTGTTTTCTTTCGCTGCTAAGAGAAAATCTTAATCGTATTTAGAACCTTACTAATATACGATACGAGAGTGACATGCGCTTTGCGTTTCCTTTAATGTAACGCGACTCTTTTTTGAAGTATTAGACATGCTAACAAAAATGCATCAATATCATGCAATTACAATGAAAAATAACGCATTCATACTTTACACACACAATATAAAATTATTGTGTATGTAAAATCGTGTTTTGTAGAAATAGCATCGATTTAGATAGCTAAAAAGGAAATATAATATATCATATACGATAAACAAATCTTCAAACCCGTTTCCGGGAAATGTGATAGAATGTATCTATGTGCGAGAATTGCACGTTTACTCGGTACATAGCTTTTAATTGGAATTGCGTTTGGAACTCTCGTAACTTCAATTTCAAGATATCGACTTTACTTATTATCATTTTATTGATTTAAACCTTTTCACTGTCGTGTACTATATGACATTTTAGTATGTTTACGGATCTCAGTTAAACATCCCAAAGTTTCATTTCTTACATAACCTATAAACTTTGTTTGATATTATTTTAAACTACATTTAAAATTAAATAATTACTTAAATAAATGTATATCTTAAACAATACACAAATAGATAATAATAATAGTTACAAATCCTTACAACTAAATATTAATGGTAAATTTACTAAGCTCTATCTTTATGGGAGACTGCATCATACGAAAACAAGCTAACCATTTTTATACTACGCCTTTAGTTTCAACAAATTGTTCCAGCCTCCACTTCATAACGAGACAGTTACTAATTTGATCAGATTCAGATTACGCCCGCCATTCTGATATCAGGTTAGCCGCTCGCGTACACACATAATAACGACTATATCCTAAGCTTAGATAGACTAACATTATTATATTTGTTATACAAGTTATACTCTATGTGTGTAATGGTCAAGCAATGATCGTTGTGACCTAAGTGTAAGGTTTGTAGAGATTTTAACAGTAGGATTAACGTAGAACATTAAATAATATAATATACTAAAGTTAGAGTAAAGTAAAGAGTTAAAAGCTTTGCCTCTTCATCAGATCTGATAACTTTTTTACAGTGCAATCAACCTTGGCCTTACTTTACATGAAAATATTTTGGTGGGATTACTTTAAACAGATAACATTCGTGGCGTTTGACAGTTTCGTTAGGCACCACTTTTTCCCCCAGAGCAGAGACTACCTGCAAACGACTCGTATATCATACGCGTATGCTACGCGTAGCTTATCAGCCGCGTCCATACATCAAAATACAGTCGCGCGCTACTAGATGTACCCCAGTCAAATAATGTGTGTGTGTAAGTGAATGAGAGATGATAAGTTATAAAGCACCTTCACCTTGGTGTTCTAAAAGTTCCATAAAATCTCTTGTCTGCGTAGTGACTGATTCAACATAAAATTACACTAAAAACAATAAATCGCGTTTATCTCGGTTTATTTACATACAATGACGTTAACATTTATTAGAACAATTAAAAAACATAAATATTGCTACAAACTTTGTTTAGAACACCAAAATTCAGATGTATATTCACAGCTTATTAGCTCTCGTTTCGATATTGACTTATTTATTTTCCTTATTTGACTGGAGTAGCTGACACCCCGTAAGTTGTGTTGCAGTTGCGTTGCGTTTCATATTGATATATCTAAGGGAGAACGGCTTATCCTTACTAAAAGTATCGGGAATGGAATATTTCCACTGTTCCTATCATATATAAATCTTTTTAATTGAAAACTCCTTGTTTTTAAAAATCGAATACCATTTATTTATTTAACAAAATATTCTCGGTCTTGTCACAAGGTTTTGTCAAACTTGTATAGTCGTTGAGAATATGGAACTGTAAAAAATAAAGTCAATGTTAACTTATTTATACGTGAAAATCAAAGATTTGGATGTTTGCAAACATAAAGAAGATTATAAAATTACAAAATCTATTAATTTTTTTTATCGTAACTTGATGAAAATTCATCAAGTTACGATAAAAAAAATTATAGTTTTAGCTTCCTTGCATTAAACGTGACATTTTTTGAACATACATGAACTATAAACGTAAACGCACAAATAACAAAGATATTTGTAATTTTGTTTGAACGTCCATATAAATCTAACGATTTTTCGCATCAAGGACATTAATTCATGTAATTTTGTATGGGGCGTTTTTCAGGGATCCGTGGCAGTGCCGCAAATTTGAGCCTCTAAATCCCTGTAGGTCCGAAAGTAATGATCGCAGATACCCTGTTACTTCTACAAAATTGATTTTCTATTAGCATACTCCTAATTTTTATACAACTAGCCCGCGACTTCACCCGCATGACCGCATGAAACTCGATGGAATTAATATTTTTGCATGTTTTAAATATAATAAATAGTCCACTAATCATTTTACAAACAGATAACTTGAATCGTGAACGATTCATATAAAAAAAAACTTTAACCACTTTTTAACCCCTATAGGATTACCTTAGGATTTTTGGAAAAATCTTAAGTAATGATTTTTAGAGTAATTTATTCTATAGTAATTTTTTTAACAGTAAGTAACAGTTTTAACTACCAGTTTTAACTACCTACCCCTACCCTACACCTACTTCACCCGAACTGAACCCCTATACTACCCCTATCCAACCCGTACTCTACCGCTACCCTACTCTTACCCCACCCCTATCCTACCCTACCCTACACCAACTTAACCTCTACCCTACTCCTAGCCTATCCTACCCCTACTCTACCCTTACCCTACCCTACTCCTAGCCTACCCTACCCCTACTCTAACCTTACCCTACCCCACCTCCCCACCAATTTTCAGCCATATCGGTACAGCCGATCTTTAGTAAATCGGCGACTACACAACTTTTTCTAATGCTTATATTTTTAAACTTTTGATATCTTTTGAATAGAACGTCCGAATTGAATAACTCAAAAAATAAAATAAAGGTATTGAAGCAGTCTTGAATCTGAAGATTATTTTAAAAAGAAATAATACCAAGATACAAATATAGAGCCTTTTCTAACGGCCGGACTTCCATTACTTTTATAAAATAAAAGAACACTTTATTGTGTCAAAACTATACCTAATAGTTAGGCATAAGGTGTAGCGACACTTTTTGTAGAAAACTTGTGTGTGATGTGTTCTGCAAAGTTGTAGTACATTAAGCCGGATTTACATTTGTCTGACGTGTCGTGTCGTGACGCATCAAAACCGAATCGGTATCATATATTTTGTATGCGGCACATCAGAAGCCATTGTCACAACATATACGTTTAAACGTTACCTTATAAAATGACGCTGCATAACAGAATCGGTATCATACATACCGATTCTGTTATGCTGCATATCACGACACGACACGCCAGACAACCACCACGAGGTACTCGATCGGGCTATGAGATACTGAGATTTTCTTACTCCTAAGAAAAGTTAAGTCAAATTCTCGGGAGTTGTTGGTGTTACATCGGTTCCGGTCATTATCATTAACATCGTTAAATAAACTTCCATCAATGCTAATCAGTTTAAGCCCGTCAACCCGTATAAAAACAGCGTGGTGGGTCTAAACTCCATATCAGAGTAACGAGGGGAGCTTGGTTCAGTAGTTAGCCGTAAAAATAGGCTGGTAAAGATGATACTTCGCACGGACAATACGACATCGCAGCAGTAAGTACATCTCATCAAGTTAATTGGTCACTCCGAAGCTGACAACGCGCATGCGTAGACAGCAGTCATCAAAGCGGCAGAGTTAGGGCGATGCCTCACTAGTGCGTAGCGTTGCGTCGTCGCAACGGATTTAACGTATTGTATGCCACACCTGCGTTGCGCTGACGCCCGAGAACAAGAGGACAATGCACTGAGCACTGTCCGTCGACGAAGCAATCCTTTAATGTGGCATGTTATTTAATAGATTAGGTGCTGTGAGGTATGGAGTGTGCATAATTCGAGGACCGTGTATACTGTTTACAGTTTTGAACTCAGTAAAGCAAAGCTTAGTAAATTTTGTTTTACCCTACCCCCTTTGATGTCGAGGTTATGAACTGAACAAATGCTTTGTATCCGGTTTATTGCTTGTTTAATTAAGTGCTGTCGTTTGAAAGTTTTGGGCGTACGCACATTTCTAAGATTCATTTTTATTTATATTTGCAATTTAAAATATATGGAATACGACGCAGCATCGACGCTGCGACGTCGCAAAGTAATGCAACGCACTAATGGGCATCGCTCCTTGGCGCGAGTTGTGCAATTATGCACCGACTAAAGTAAGTACAAGCAGTCTGGGACGAAGGCGGGCTAAACTAAAAGGCATATGGCAGATTCTCTCATGTTCACATTATGTATTTATTCGCGGCATCATCCCGGTAAGTAAAACACCGAATAAGTGTGAGTATGACTGCCCACCCCTTGCTTGCTAGCAATACATCAAAAATCATGGTTTTCATAATGAAACCTGAGAGGCAAAATGTTAATTAAATATTAACTGTCACAATCATTTATAGACCATCCTGTCTTACAAGTGCAATACTTGTATTAAGTATTACAAATCTAAAAAGATGTAATAAACATTACAGACGATTTTTCCGCCTGTTGTTTTCGTAAATAAAGTTGGTTTTGGTCAAATTATTTTCTTTTAAAGATTTTTTTTTCTTCTTTATAGGAATACTAGCTGACCGTTCCCGTATGAATACGGGGATAATATATAGCCTATAGCCTTCCTCAATTAATGGGTTAACTAACACTGAAAGAATTTATCAAATCGGACTAGTAGTTTCTGAGATTAGCGCGTTCAATCAAACAAACAAATAAACAAACTCTTCAGCTTTATAATATTAGTATAGATAGTATAGATTTATCATTTCTTTTATTTTTTAATATGATCAATATTCCCAATGTTCCCCCAACTAGCCGGAAAGACTGTGTTAGGTAGGAATGGGTACGACAATACCCCATAGCGCGCAGGGATCGAACCATGACCTCTCGGTGATGAGTCCGGCCCTCTACCGTTTCATATCAAAACAAGATGGCACGCGATCGTCGCCTGGACCTGCATAATGCATCAATTGATAAATGAACTGGACTACGCACGACTGCTATGCGGAGTAAGTACTAAAATACTTTTCTAAGAATCTAAGATTGGTTACAAACAACCTATGGTCCTACAGAAAAGGCGTCAAATTGAAGGATCTTCCGTTAATTTGCGTTGATTGGAAAATGACCCTGAGGTGAAATCAATTTATTTTGTAATCCGGGTCTCATAAATAACTAAAAAAAATCAGTATTGAATACAAGATTGGGGGAGTGCAAGTATAAGAGATTGCAAGAGGAGTGCAAGAGAAGAGAGTGAGAAGAGTGAGGATGGCGAAGAAATTTTAAAAGAGGTTGTTTTGTCCTTTTTTATAACAGACTTTTCAGATGTTTATTCATCGATTTGACTGTCAACTGTACATCGATTTGAAAAGTTATGATAATATGAAAAAATAGTGATCTTGACTAACTTAATAATAATAATAATAATAAGCCCTTTATTCTGTGTTAAGAAATTATATATACAATACATTTTGTTTTCATTTTTTTAAAGAATATCTCTTAACATAGTGTGCCTTTCGGCATAGGCCTCCTCCAGCGACTTCCACTGCTCTCTCTCTAATGCGACCCTTCTCCACTTTGGACCTGCTGTGAGCTTTAAGTCATCCTCCCATCTAATGAACTGTTTACCCCGATTCCTTCTGCCATCTCTAGGGTACCATTCCGTCACCAGACTAACTTACTTACTGGCTTATTTTGTTTGACTCATAATTTTAATAACCAACTTTATAAATAATACTAGTGAGTAAGTATTTATAGAAAGTGGCAATTCTAGCATTGTTTTCAGCCTAATAAAATGTCATGAGTATACAAAATTCTTTTTACTAACACATGTGCAACCATTTCATAATCTTGTTCTTTTCATTATATATGTGTAACTATACTAATATTAGAAGAGCTAAAGTTTGTGAGGTTTAGGAGAGAAAAGCAATCTCTACTAAAGCGATATAGAAAATTCTTTCACAAAAAAAAGCAAAATTATTTGTGAAAACACTCAATATGCAAGTTTCGCTCAACAAGCCTTTAAATATTTGGTATTTATGTTTATTTATTAACAATCAGGGCAGGGCACATTTTACTCAGCAGATTAGTTATTTTAGTCACATTTATTATTAAAATGTGTTTAAAATTAATCTTAGGTAAATTGTGAAGTAAAATCAATATTAAAGCATTGGCATATTTTAGGAGACATAATTAGAATCTTTTGTATGCGAAATGAGCACACATTTGACCGAACATTTGATTGCCGAATATTCTACGCTTCAGTCAACAATTTAGATGAATATTTTGCATACAGTATCAGTGAAAATGACTATTCCTGGCATCTCTACTAATTAACTCCCGTCAGAATGTCATTCGGTATTTAGGACTTAAATACTCATACCACCGTCACCATACGCACTGCAAAACACTGGATAGGTATCCATTGAAGTACGAAGTCAAAATCGAAGTCCGTACGAAGCATTTTGCTTCTTATATTATATGACTAGAGTATGGTATGGGTAAGGCGTTTCCCGAAATCTGTTTCCTAATTCTTACAATCCGGACATGTGTGTGTGTGTGCACCCTAGGCCACATCTACACTTACCATCAGGTGAAACTATGGTCAAAAGTGAGCCTTTTCCATATGAAAAAATCCACAATTCTATCACAAGTATCTCTTACAAATGTCTAGGTCAAATGGAGTAATTTGATCAGATCATTATCCAAAGACTGACTGATACACACAAGAAATAGAAAAAAAATCTATTTATATTAAGAGGAAAAAAGAATCTATCAATCCTAAATTATTTATAGAAATGAAGCCTTGAATTAAGTTCACTGGCACTAAACGACATCGTACCGGAACGCTAAACCGCTTAGCGATACGTCTTTGCCGGTAGGGTACTAACCACGGCCGAATCATCCCAGCCAGACCGGGACCAATTAAGAAAACCTCAATCGGTCCAGTCTAGTGTTGAACCAAAGGACCTCCGTCTTGTAAATCTACCGCTCATACCACTGCGCCGCTGAGGCCATCAAAATCGTTGTCGTAAATCCAAGCTTTTTTGTTATTACTTATTGACTGATGGTGTACCTTATTGAGGAAATTCAAGAAGTTATCAACAACTACCTCTATGGATGGAGTACGTCCTTTGTAATCAATCTTTCTACCAAGAAATTTAAAAGGCACTGCTTCAGCAATTGTGGTTACTCTTGCCAAAGAGTACTAATAGACAGTCCCGGATCGCAAGAAGTATATTCGGTATTTAGTCTCTCATACATAGGCAGTAGCATTTAATTGGCATTGTCTTCAGTCCCTTAATCCACGAACAGAACTCATCCACTTCATTTAATAGTTTCTGAGATTGCTTCGGGTTACAGGTATACCAGATCATCTGCAAATGCTAAGATGGACTCAGTGTACTTATTTTTAATTTTTAATTGATAGCCCCATTTGTTTTCGTGACTAATTAATTTGTCTATTAAAATTTGAATAACTATATTGAAAGCTATTGGGCATAAGCAGCCACCTCGGAACAGGCCCACATTGTATTATAAGCGTTATTATGTATTCCTTGTTTACTGCTATGGCAAATTTTAACTGTGAATAATACAATGTAATTATGTCAAGAAACAATGCTGGGAAAGTTGTACCATTTCAAGGCAAAAATCATCAGATCATGCTGTACAGAGCCAAATGCGTTAGGTCTAACCAGCAGAAAAGTTGTCGTTTTCGTTTGCAATATACTACTAAAAATATTTTGGAAATTGTACTTGTTAGAGTTATCGGTCATGTCTTTTGGATGAGTAACTTCATCTTTTTATGATATGAAAACAAGAATTGCTTGCCAAATTCTGCTGGTATAATATGCTGTTTAGACCATATCTTATTGAATATGTTTAGGAGATGTTTACAAACAGATACTCATTTTTTATATACTATCATGGAATTAGTATGCAATTTTAGCGATTCAATTACGTTTTTAAGTCGATTGACTATAACTCTTTAAATAGCAATTGCTACCTAGCTGTTATAGCTTTTTGTATACAGAGTGTCCCGTAAATATTACGACATACTTCACAAGGCGATAGCTGACATTAAGGCCTACTAATATATGTTAGCCAAAGCTTTACGATTTTTAAGTTATATTGATTTTTGTACAAAATATGGTGCGGTGGAGTCATACCATGTGCTGAAAAATTACTCAAGCGTTGTTTTTATACTTGGTAATTTTTTCAATGTGGCCATTAAAATTACATACAAAAAAAATTTGTTTAACATGAAAAAAATAATTAGTCTCATTTTTTGGAATGAACTTACTTTGCAGTAGAAAAAATAAACTTGTATTACTTGAAACAACTATTCAAGAATAATTGACAAGTATAAAATCAACGCTTAAGTAATTATTTAGCACATGGTATGACTAAAGTGCACTGAAGGTAGGGATTTTTGTATTTTGTACAAAAATCAATATAACTTAAAAACTATTATTATTGACGACCTATTTGTGCACTATTTCAATATCTGAGTAATTATGTTTATATTCTAAGATATTTACATTTATATTTATCACTTATCTTGAGCTTTAATCTATTTAAAATTCTATAATCTATACAATTTGGCACTTAAATATCATTTATTTTGATACAGAATTTGGCTCCTATTTTCTCATTTATGTTTTTATACGTTATTTACACTTTCTTGATGTCCCCAAGCTTGATGTCCTCTGTCTAGTGGGGGTCGACCAACACTGTGCTTTCTGGTGCAGGGTCTCAAATCCAGGACCCCAATATACAATGACTATTCGAGCTATGTGCCCAAAAGGCAAATATATTAACACTTTGGAAATATCAGGTTGTTATGAGAGAATGGTGATACTTAGTTATGGGGGTTTCAAACATGCCCACAACCAACACAGCCAGGATTGTTTTTTTGTTTATCACTAATCCTACAATACTATAAACGCGAAACATTGTATGGATGTTTGTAACTCTTTAAAGCCGTAACTACTGAGCTGATTTGACTGAATTTAAAACGGAGATAGATAAAGTATAAGGATAAACACATAGGCTACTGTTTATCCCGAAAAATCTATTGTTTTTGCGAAATTTGCGGAAAACTTCATTCCACGCGGACTAAGTCGCGGGCGACCGCTAGTTTACAATATTTAAGTAACATAGTTAGCATATTATTTGTAGACTTCACTTAGAACGAATTTGCGACAGGGCCAGGTCAAGGAGGTCTTAAGGCTGTTGCAAGTTTAAGTCAAAAGAGGTAGGCAAACGATTTTCACGCGGACGAAGTCGCGGGCGTCAGCTAGTTATATTATACTTTTGTAATTGAATTATATTGTGCATTGTAACAATGAAATTACACTATAATATAAACAAAGACAGGTTCCCATCAATTTTAAGTCCCTTACAATAATATACAAAACATACTTTGTAGGCAAAGTGACAGCTAGCCATTTTTTCTTCTTAGCTTTGGAAGATTAAAGTTTCTTTAAACTCATGTTGAAGCTAGATGTAATTAATTTTAAATAATCAATAACAAAGAAGAAATCTTAATAAGTAAACGTAAAGCTAATTGAAAACGTGGAAATGAATTTGTTTGTGATCTACTGGTATATACAGTATTTCCATTGGATCCAATTTATTTACAAAGTTTAACACTTTTTAATGTGACATATTTATTGCAGCACAACCACCTTTTACCACTCAAAGGTTACAAAGTAACAACTCCCTGCTAGTGACACATTTCAAATCCAATTAATTCAAAATCTAGATGAACACTTTCAATCTCACTAAAACATTTTCATGTAATGTCAATGGGAATGTATATTGTATATTGCTTGCACTGTAAAAAATTATCAGATCTCATTAAAAGCAACTCTACATGTCCTATAGTGCCCCCAAATCTGTCTAAGACTCTTCAGAAAGTAGATTCCTTCAATCATAGGCCACAGGAAAATCTGCAGCTGCTCTTAAAATAATACGTAAATATAAAAATTTTAAAATGTATACAAATTTTCATTTTTACAGTCTAAGTCATTCTTGTATATTGCTGAAAGTAGAGCCAAATGTATCCATGAATTTTTGTCTCTAACATAACATTTTTTTTCAATATTTTTAGATAAGTAAGTAGTTCAATGTTGATAGATCCTTTTGGGTAAAAGTTTTGAAGTCTTTTACGTCGATAGGAGGGTAGTGGGTGGGGGAAGGGGGGAATGAGTTATACTTTCCCACCCCCTATATCCCTTGACCAGAGAGTTACCCTTTTTCATGATTTTACTAAAATTGGTATAATTTGTAGAGAAAATTCGTAAGAGACACTGTTACAAAGAATATGAGGTTAGGGTTTGATAATGTTCCGCGTGCGGAGGGGGAGATGTTTGGGGGGTGGGGTAAGAGGGAGGGATACCTATACTTCTACAAACCTACTACTCTAACCACAAAAAAATAAGTATTTCCTGAAAAATAAAAACTGCTAAGGCGATTTTCATGTACTTTCACAGATATATTATCCTAAGTCTAGAGCAAAGTTCTCCAATAAAATTTATTTCCACAAGGACAAAGTTGCAGGTGTCCATTGATACATAAAGGACTTGACCCAATTTTGTATGGAGGCTGGGCCTTTATTCCGAGTGTCAAGTAAGCAGAACAAATTAAGATAAAATCTTAATCAAAAGTACATAAGATATAGGGCTTATGACCTAAAATAAAAATATTTTTGAAACCCGCATTATTTTTAATTAAATAAAAAAATTGTAATTTTTTCATCAGCTGACAACATTAATTTTTATCATGGCAACATGCTCGTAACTTACACCCTGACAGATTGCCAGTAATCTGTAGTCGCGATCGTTTAAGGCGTTATTAAGGCCATTTATGGAATTGTTTTGTTGCTTGCTTCTGTCTACAATTTCTTTTTAACTTGTGTCATATTGACATTTGACAATATTACATGACATTGACAGCTTACACCAGATATGAATTTAATTCCAGTTATTTTTATTGGTTGTTTTGAACACTTTTACTATATTGTCTATGTTTAACTTGTAGATAAGGGGCCGAAACAAAAATACTATCAACCTGCTTATAAAATATAAATTATAAATAATAAAAGCCCATTTTGGGACACGTCCTTTGACTAAAACCCAATAAGTACCCCATTCTTGACCTTAGGTTATACAGCCAAACCCTAACCTAAGTGCCCGTGCACCCGGGTTGTTTAGGTCCTAACCTAACTTTAGATTTTTACAAAATTTATGTGCTTGTGTCCATTGATAGTATAGAAATGTCTCTTTAAAAGCTAATAGGTAACCTATTCACTGATCTTAGTGACTGGGCACCCTAGCTTTTTATATTCTAACCTAACCTAACTGTAGATTTGATAAAATTATACTTATAATTAACAATAACAACATTTTAATAATAAAAGTACAGTGGATATCAGCAACTTTGTCAGAAATTGTAAAGAGATTTTTTAGTTAAACTTTTTTTTCTTATGTCTGATCTTTATGAAACAAGTCTGAAACTTGTTCAAGACTTAGCTTAATATATTCGTGAAAGTACTTGAAAACTGCTTAAGTAATTTTTAAATTATCCTATTTTTAGGTTCATAATAAAACACTATTAAAATTTCATTAAAAAAAAAACTATGACTCTGCTTAGAGGATGTGGGAGGGATGGGGGGTAACCACTCCTCCCCCCACTGCTCCAGCTCCCACTTATCGAGGATAAGGTATTCAAAACTCAACCCTAAATTTTGGATTGTCTACTTACATACAAATAAAATATAGATTGTTGCTAAATTAAATTTTATTTAAAAAAAAAATTCTAACCATATCTTTTTTATATTGAAAGTCATTGATGTTTATTTTTTAAATTTAACTTATTACATTTATAACATAAAAAGATTTCTTATTATTTATATAAATTATATTTCTTAAAAGTGATATATAAATATAGCATTCAGTATGTGATGTAGGTGAGAACTGGGCGGCTGGGCGCGCGGACACTTCACTGACCATTGTCAGGCCGTGAGCTGAATGTCGAACGACAAGGACGCACAATATTACACTCCATTATTTATCTAGCTATCATAACAAGTGCATCATTAAAATTAAGCTATATAAATAACTAAAAATCATTTTAAATCGCCTTAACACACAAACAAGAATCGATGGAGCAAGAAAAGAGACAAGAATCGTCCAACTTCTACCTACTTATATTATGTAGTTGGCACCACGCACGTAGCACTCTGCAGTAAAATATGGAGGATGCATAACAGAGACTACCGAAATATAGCTCCGAATACTTTGTTTCAATCTAATTTTGTTAGATAACTACTTTTATAGGATTACTAAAACGAATAACGTTGCTTTTTAGTGATAAAACGCTTCGTTGGACAAGAAACGCTGTCAATTTCCACACGATCGTACCGCCCTGTGATGTTGATGTAGCATATTATTTTTACTTACCGCGCCGAAGAATGACATATTCCACATAGAAAATAAACATATAAGAACAAAGGTGAAAACTGTAATGAAAAATTAGGTAAAACTAACAGAATTTAGTTAGGTTTCACAATTTTTTCACAAAACAATAACACTACGCGCAACCACTATCGCACCTCCACTCTGAAGTTGTTGACAACTGAATCAATACGGCCAACTTAAAAAATATTATAAATTAAATAATACATTTCAGAAATCGAAACCTATCATAAAGATTTCTAAATATTAACCTTTATTTTGGCGAATTTCTTAATATTTTAACTTTTACTTTAACAATATGGCAGATGATACCGTTTCACTAAGAACACTAAACATTAGCACGCATGTCCTACAGTATTGATTTTTATCAAGTTGGTGTTGATTAATGAACGAATTTCTTATTGTTTTTCAGAAACTACTAAACTTTGGATATTTCTCTATAAGTATTTCAAATAAACTTTAATTCGTAAAAATATTTTAAAACATATTATTGATAAATTAAAAGTAAAGTTAATTTCATTCCTTTATAAATGTGTAATAAGTGAAATAAAAATTGTTTAATTTTTACAGCTTCTTTTTAAATATTTCAATAAGTTATAAACATAAGTTTAATTAAGACTGAAATGTTTAGATCAATATAGAACACCGTTTACACCGTTTCGCTTTACTCTGTGCAACTGGAAATTTTACCGAGAAAATTTAAAAGAAATTTATTTTGAAAACTTGTTGCTTGCTTGAGTTGCATTTTCACAACGATGTAGTCTACTGAAAACTAATATAGTTCCAACGACAAAAAGAAAAAAATTCCTTTTCGAAACTACACGTATTAGGTATTAGTACTAAAAACTCTGTTATTTTCAGGAATTAAAACATCAAAGATATCCATGAAAACAGTCCAAAGATCCAATTATAAAATTAAAAACCAGTAGGTCAAATCACTTTATTTAATAAGTTTCAAATGGTTTTTCTGTATCATATGACTAAAATGCAAATTTATTTCGTAAAATTACATAGCAATTTACGTATATATCGAGGTATTAAAATTTTAAATATAATGTTGAAAATAGCTGAGTAAAATATGGATTTCAATGGGATTAAGTGAAAAATCATTGTTTTTAAAATAATAACTTTGCAATAGATCGCCACGTACTTCTTTTAAAGGGTGATAGGAGGAATCAATTATTATCAAATCGTTTTTGGTTCGGGCAAAAATTTGTACCTATCGATTTCGGGTAAACGCTACTTCAAAGTGGATTTAATGGTTGTTTTTGATGATTTTTGTTGCAAATAGCTAATAATCCCTAATTTATCACTCCATTTATGGATCACTATAATATGTTCCCAGCGATCCTGTATAATTTTTCAAAGAATCATGTGTAACACTACCTACATGTTTTGACACATTGGTTGCGAGAACGTTGCGATACACTGTAATCTTTGCGATGCGAGTCGTATTTGAAATCGATCCGCAGGGTGGGGGGTGTTGGGGATCATGAGAACTGAGGTCTATAAATAGGTACAGCCCCAGCCCTTGAGTGAATCTAAACGCTTTAATAGCTATAAAACTACTAAACAGATTTTCATGCAGTTTTCTAAGGTTTTACGAGCTCTGGTTTGAAGCTGTGTTCCCTAAAAATTGGATGTTAGTAAAAGACGTGGCGGCGCATTTCCATACTCTCACAGACCTCTGCGGTCGATTACGAATGTACCATAGAGTACATTGAATATAGGGTATAGAGTCCTCAGATGCCATCTCCGCTTAGCGCCATCATGTGAGCAGATAGAGAACTACACCAATTATAATATATACCCATAAGTATAAAATGAGCGTCGAATTACGTATTGTTAGGTTTTGTTAGAGATGGCCACAAACCCACAGCCAATACTCCGTAAATTTGGAAGTAGATAAATTATTTAGGCTAATCTCTTTCAGTTATTTAAATTTGACTATGTAATTATTTGTTAGATTTTTAAACGTAAGGTTACTGTAATCAGCCAATAGCGTCGACGCAGAGAAACATTGACCAATCAGTGCAGAGTGAGGCGCGACGAGTTGGAGGGAAATGGGATATGGTACAGAAAGGACAAAAGAGAGATCGGTGTGAGAAAAAGTCAATAATTAGATGTAAAAGTGCAAAATACCCATGTATTATCATTGATTATTATTATATATTATAAATACAATAGATTATATTCGATAATTCTGGTGAAGAAGGCAGTTGTGTTTTTATTCCCGCTGGCCCGGCTTATAGTATATATACCTATATCCATAGAGACATAAAAATAATGTTTACCTACTAGTTTAACTGTTCTTTAATTCTATTATTTTATTTAAGGAATTCGGATACAAATAAAAAAACACAAATGGGATACATATAATTATTTATTGTTTCTCCTTTTGTGAACATAAACAACTCCGTCTCTTTGAATAGAGTCATCTTCGTCAAAACCTCTAGTAGTACCGCTTAACAATATATTTGTTGACTTACACCAATTAAATGTAAAAAATCTGCACGAAAAAATAAAAAAAGAACTCTTCTAAATCTCAAGACAAGACATATATAACAGAGTTCTCGGAATCCAAAGTAAAGCACCTTTTGGCACATTTATAACAGTCACCAATCAATCACCAAAAAAAAATCCATAAAAAAAGCCAGGTCGTCGGGAAAGATCAATGCAAAAAAACACCATGAAGAAAGCAGAAGAAATAAAACCGTTTCGTCTACAAAATTAAACAAAATGTCACAAGCCTGAAGCCGCACAAGGTTATATTTTTTTTTTAATACCTGGCTTAAGATTACCTCAGAATCCTGCTGGTCAAAGTGCCTTAAAGCGCCATCTATTGAGCAAATAGGGAATTAAGGAGGCATATGCAATTTGTACCGAGGTCGTTATGTACAGACTGATTACACCCTGGAATGTACGAATTGATTTTATTTTATCTTTGCGCATTTTCTGTTATTTGATATTTCTTTGACGTTTGTGTCACTGTCACTGTCATTCTTTTTAATCTGTGAGACTATTTGTCATTTGTGGTTTGTAGACAATTGTCGCGAAAATCGAAAATTTTCTTTTGGTTTAATAATTTGTTCCTCTTGTACCAATGTAATTTAATTTTACAGGCACAAATATTCATCATCACGCGGTGCCAAACCCTTAACGAAGTTTAGCAGTCAGTAGGGTCTTCTACGTCGCGTTTCATTTGTATTGAAGATAGTCCAGTCTCTAGAAGTGTATTAAATCCAAAAAAAAAAAAAACAAGTAATTAACACTAGTAAAAATAACAAGAATTTAATCGAACAGAAATGCTTAATTTTTAAAGTGGAAAATGTCTGTTAAACCATATAAACTGCTCAAAAATATATTCGCTATGTCCATATTTTTCGGTGCGATATGGATGTTATTAACTTGGAGCACTTTCGGAATTTTAAAGTGAGTATACATATAATGAGATCTTTAACATTCGCATTTGTAAGAGTTTCATCATCATCCATCATCATCATCATCATCATCATCATCATGCATCATCATCATCATCATAACTACTAAGCTGCTGGCGGATTGGTAAGTAGTTGTAATAGTTTAGAGATACATTTTAGGATATTAGTCTACTTGTTTACTGAGATGGTGACACTTCAATGTCATGATGGCAGACTATGTAATTTAAGGTACACAATGATATAAATAAATATACTTCTCATCAAAATATTGAAATAGTCTTTATTTTCTTCTGGGAGGAAAAAAAATCCCTCGGGACTTCTACTGGCTAATCGGCAGGGCATTATGACTTGCACGGACTAAAAATAACCTCCTCTGTGCTCCGTAGTCAGCGCAGAGCCGCTTGAGATTTCTTCACGCTGACGTTCCTGATATTAGCTCTCTTGCTTTTCTTCTGTCTGTTTTTTTCATTGTGGCTCGAGCATATACATTTGCCACTCTTCATTGCTCAACAGCATGCTGGTGATAAGGTTTGCCGCGTTTACTGCGTTTGCTTGCTTGAAATAGTCTGTAAGTGTCGTTTAGGCAGGCTGTTTTGATTTCTATCTATGCAGGCAACAATAAAACAAACAAAAACAAGTGAGTCTCTTCTACTGTCAACCTCACCCGCTTGTGGTGATTAACCTGGGTTTGGTGACTGATATATGGTGCTATAATCACTTAAATTGGCTAAACTGTAAAATGGGCTCAGTAACAGCAGCAACTTGGGTGTAAAAAAGGCCCAATAAGGTTATTTTAGCAATGGATGTCTATCAGCTGTTATGATGATGATGATTGTTAAGAGTGGTTCCTAGGTTTGCTATCAACCTCACATGTACTTTTGTTGTATATTATCTTTACTTAACTACTAGGCTGCTTTCCCATTATGTTTGAGCGACAGTTTACTGTGCAGTTAGGCAGTTGGAAGTGTTGTGGCTTGTGTATATAAATGAAGGTGTTTACATATATAAAGGCACCACCAACTGTCATCCACAACACCTTTTTTACTGTGATGACAGATTATCTTAATCGTA
This sequence comes from Bicyclus anynana, assembly GCF_947172395.1. Classification (NCBI taxonomy): domain Eukaryota; kingdom Metazoa; phylum Arthropoda; class Insecta; order Lepidoptera; family Nymphalidae; genus Bicyclus; species Bicyclus anynana. The sequence continues at coordinate 2,180,552 of NC_069110.1, forward strand.
AAATGATAAAAAATCATCACAATAAACAGAGATTGTAAATAATATATAAATAGCCCTTTATTTAAAAAAGGCTATGATAATTTATTTACATTTTATGACTGTCATGCTAGTCATTCACATTACTAAGATAATAAAGACATACAGAGATTGTAAAGCTACAATAATATATTGTCATGGAAAAACTGGGACAGTAAACATACACAGAAACTAAGATGTTTTACTACCACAACAGTGACACAGTGGGAACAGAGAACAGATAATATCTGCCTGATCCAATGGGAACACTGAGCCACAATTGTTGTTTAACTATAACAGTTGTTTTAGTTAGAACAGCTAGAGACAACAGTCGTCCAACAGTAAATTTTACTGATATATAGGAATGCAACCACCTTAGTTTGGTTGTAGATTAATTCATGTATAAGAAAAATAGCTTTGAGATTTTAAAAATAGCTTTGATTAAGATTGTCATTTTATATTTTTGTATACTTTAGCTTAGAAAATTCAATGAACCATTGCATAAGGAATATGAACATGAAAGGTTTACATAAAGATTATGCATTTTGTAATTATTATTGAACATAATGCTTTTTAATAATATCTTAGATACAGAAGAAGTGCCAAAACAATGGACACAGAGCACAATAATCCTGATTTATAAAAAAGGAAGTAAAGAAGACATTAACAATTACAGACCCATAAGCCTTACATCAAATCTATATAAAATATTCTCAAAAGTTTTACTAAACCGAATATCTAGCACTCTGGATGAACACCAACCACGGGAACAAGGAGGCTTTCGTAGTGGGTACTCAACACTTGATCACATCCATGTTATAAAACAGATAATGGAAAAATATAATGAGTATAGTATGCCCTTATATATAGCCTTTGTAGACTATAACAAGGCTTTTGACTCCATTAAACACAATAAACTATGGGAAGCCTTAATGGATCAAGGAGTTGAACAAAAATATGTACGCATTTTAAAAGAAATATATAAAAACGGTGTTGCAAAAATACAATTGGAACAACCAGGAAGAGAATTCAGAATATTAAAAGGAGTAAAACAAGGTGACCCACTATCGCCCAAACTATTCTCTGCTGTACTCGAAAATATATTTAGAAACTTACATTGGAACAACTTTGGCCTAAATATAAATGGAAAAAATTTAAACCATTTGAGGTTTGCTGACGACCTTATTTTACTATCAAATAACTCAAAATCACTCCAAATAATGGTACAGCAACTAGCCACAGAAAGTGAGATAGTCGGTCTACACATGAACACCAACAAAACAAAAGTAATGACTAATTGTAAGAAAGAAGATATAAAGTTGGGTTCAAACATATTGGAGTATGTTGATGAATATATTTATTTGGGTCAAACAATATCACCGAGAGAACAAAACACAAAGGAAATAGATAGGAGAATATGCAACACCTGGAAAAGCTACTGGTCCCTTAAGGAAGTTATGAAAAATAATGATATCCCTATATCAGACAAGTCTAAAGTATTCAACACCTGTATCTTGCCATGCTTAACCTATGGTTGCCAAACCTGGGGTCTGACTGAGAAAAATATTATGAAACTGAAAACATGCCAAAATAATCTAGAAAGAAGCATGCTTCATATAAAAAAACAAGACAAAGTCAGACTCTCTACTATCCGAAGCAAGACCAAGGTCAGAGATGTGGCAGTAACAATTAAGAAGCTTAAGTGGAAGTGGACAGGACACTTCATGCGGGATAAAAGGGATAAGTGGACCAGGGATGTGACAGAGTGGTATCCTAGGATAGGAAAAAGGAAAAGAGGTCGCCCCTGCCAAAGATGGGAGGATGACCTCAGACAGACAGCAGGAGACACATGGAGAAGGAAAGCAAGAGATAGAGATCTATGGAAGTGTCTGGAGGAGGCCTATGCCCGAGGGCAAGCTGAAGAAAAGAATCAGTGTCAATGATATGTTGCAATAATATTTTGGTTATAAAATTCAGCAAATAAAGGCTTTATTATTATTATTATTGAACATAAAATGTTCAATGTTTAGTAATTGCTATTGAACATAAAATGAGTTAATCAATATACTTTGTTACTATTCAAACAATCACGTTCATAATACTGAAAATGCAATATTGATAACCATTGAAAATCGAACTTTATTTTCAGAGCCATATTTGTATTCATTATGCTTTTAATGCCATGTTAATCTTTATTAAACAAATAAATTAATACATAAATGTCATTAGAAATCAGCTTTCACCTCATCTAAAAGCCCGCCGCTAAAAGGTGTCCATTAGGCTGGCGGTGTTGCCTCTTTAAATAGCGATTGACAAGCTTTGAGCAAGGTACTCGGCAAAGGTACTTATACTTTTTGTGAATTTTATTTCCATATTTTTATTGATTTCAGTTTACACTTATCTGAACCGAAAAGCATACCAGTGGCCGTTAAGAACACAATCTGCTATATTGATTACAATGATAGCAGGCCTCATGTCAGTAATAATGTTAGTCTCAAGATGATATATTACGTCACACCAACTTACCCAAGACCAGAACAAGTGCCAGAGTTGATGCGATTGGCTTATACATTGATGCATGTTCCAAGATTGCATTGGATTGTTGCAGACGATGAGTCAGTGTGTTCAGAGCCTGTCTTAAATATTCTCAGGTAAGGTTATTGTCCTTAACTCTGGCGTCCATGTTAATAAACATGGATTAAAATTTAAACCTCAATTTTCTTGAAAGTAAAGTGGACTTAACAGTAATTAGGTCCATTTTACCGTGAAGAAAATCAAGGATTAAATCTTAATTTGTGTTAATAAAATTGGCTGTGGAAGTATAGTGAAACAACAGTCAAGCTTACTTTGTTAAATTAATTTATAATGCATGAATTCCAATGTTCAGGGCTTACGGTTTTCCTTGGCAAGCACTGCAGATGTTTTTCATGTTCCTTATTTATATATTAATGCTGTGATAGCCCAGTTTATATGACATCTGCCTCCGATTTCGGAGGATGTGGGTTTGAATCCGGTACTAGGCATGCACCTCCAGCTACTCAGTTGTGTGCATTTTATGAAATTAAGTATCAAGTTTCTCAAATGGTGAAGGAAAAACATCGTGAAGAAACATGCATTCCAGAGAATTTTCATATCATAAAACAGTAAATTCAAAATCATGCAGTTAGTGTTAAAGGATTTATTTATTTATTCAATAAGAATATTAAATTATGTTAAATGTTTTTTTTTTCATATTATGTATTTCTGTGAAAAATTAAACAATATAATTTTATTTACAAAACAAAAATGACTTTTAACCAAAATCTCTTTCCAGACGAACGGGCCTACCATTCACACATATTTCTAGTCCAAAACCTTTTATATATAAAACCAGCAACTTCCCACGTGGTGTGGCCAACAGACGCGCTGCTCTGGAATGGATCCAAAAGAACGTATCAGATGGAATACTTTATTTTGGAGATGATGACAATGCGGTGGACTTGCAGCTTTTTGATGAAATCAGGTATATTATGCATGCTGGATATACTACATTATGCAATTTTCTACCTAACTTTAACTATATGCATTTAATCATCAACTTTCGCCTTAATTAGGTGTATGTGCTGGCCATTGTGCTGCTGTTATGCAGAATGGGATTCAATTATTGTTATTTTGCTTTTTGGTAATGATTTCGTCTGTAATGATGAATATCAGAAAGTTATAGTGTATATAAATTCATAAGAGTTTCTTATATATAATATAACAGCAAAGTTATGCTTTTTTCTTTGAGATTTATTCGAAGTTTTAAAAACCGTGACTGAGTTTGTTGAAAACTTTAGAACCCTTGTAACTTTAATTTTACTTACTACTTCAAAATCTAAAACCTATCTGATCATAGTCTTTTTGACTGATTGCACGATATTTCATGAAACAAAAAAAAATTACTGTTTCAAAAGGGGTCCATGTAATAAATCGTGTGACTATCGTTGACTGCTACCTAAGTTACTTCTGGAATAAGTGTTCATCAGGCCTTTACCGGCACCAGTATTCCAAGTAGAAATATTGTTATTTTAATTTCTCCCATTAATTCATTATATATTTCTATATCAAACAGAAGCACAAAGAAAGTGTCCATGTTTCCAGTTGGATTGATAGGCAACTATGGAGTATCTACGCCGATTGTTAAAGATGGAAAGGTATGTTATTTTTGCTTTCTGTTAAGCGTATATATTGTTTTCCGTAAAATGTAATTAGATTACAACTACCAACACAAATTTTGACCTTGATAAAAGAGTAAATAATTACAATATATCTATCAATAAGTTCCGTGGTTTTGAAGAGCTTTCACTGGAATTACAGAAACGCTTTGATTGAGATGAAGCCTTGCAGATTGCGTTTATGTGGACAATCTACACAACAGGCTTGTGGAAATTGTCCATACGGTGGGGGTCTAAGTTTTTCAAAACCCACCATATAAAAAGAACCAACAAGTTCTCGGACCATACACTCAATCCATCACTAAAAATGAACATGAATAAGATGAAGATCATGTCTAATGTTCATGTAACACTCCACCCAATTATAGTTAAGGACTCTGCGCTCGAAATTGTAGATGAATATAATATATGTAAAAAGAAAACCTCTTTAATATTATTTCTTTTTGGTAATTTACTTTTTTTTTCATGACATTGTCACATTTTAAATATTCGATACATTATTATTGACTTAACAGCAAAACATTAAAATTTTTATTAAAATATAAAGTAGATGTAAATAATAGCTTTGAATATTGTTTTTATATTTTATTTATAGGTAAGTTTTAGTTTAGTATTTAATTTAATTATTTAATGTAAAACTTAATATTGTAAATAACAATTATATTTTATTTATAGAAACACAAACAAGCTTTTATTACTACTATCACATTCATGTGAAATAATTATCATTATATATATATATATATACCTAGGACACACAGTCCAGTTAGGAAGGTCCAATTTTGAGAAAGAGGTGAATCGCCGAATCGAACTCGGCTGGGCAGCGTGCGGAAACTCCGCGACATCTTTTCGTCCGAAATTCCTCAGTGCCTGAAGACGAAAGTCTTCGATTAGTGCGTGTTGCCAATGATCACCTATGGATCCGAGACTTCCATCAGTTGAAGATGATGATGATGATGATATCAATAAGTAGCACAAAAATATACATATATGGCCTAAAAAAGTTTGCTCTGGTTCCAAGAGAACAAACAATTGGTCAATGTTTGTAGAAACCCCACCTTGAAATTTTAATTTTTAAAGAAATTGGAACAAATACCTACATAATCACTTACTTTTATTAACTTAACTAGTAACTTTACTACTATCTACTTTTTTTACTCCTTTTTTAATACTTTTTTACTTTACTTAACTACAATCATGGTTCTCAGATTCCAGAGAGTGTAAATTCGAGTCCGGTCCGGGGCATATACCTTTTCAGTTGTGTGCATTTTATGAAATTAAATATTACGTGTCTCAAACGGTGAAGCAAAAACATCGTGAGGAAACCTGCCATACCATACCAGAGAATTTTCTTAATTCTTTTTATTTTTATTAAAATAAGTGTGTGAAGTGCACATTGGGCCAGCGTGGTGGACTATTGGCCTAACCCCTCTCATTCTGAGAGGAGAGTCGAGCTCAGCAGTGAGCTGAATATGGGCTTTTGTTGATGATGATGATGATGATGATGATGATGATGATAAAAAATTAAATCTTTTAAATAAAAGTCAAAGGCAATGGTCCGGACATTACCATAAACTCTGACAGTGATTGTAAAACAGTTTCACATGTCATCCTAAGCCATCACAAGACGTATGCTAATAAGACAGTTGTATGATTTCAGGTACTGGGCTTCTTCGATTCGTGGCCGGCTTCCAGAACGTTCCCCGTGGACATGGCTGGATTCGCCATTAACATCGGCTTCCTCAAGGACTCGGCTGACATGCCCTTTATAGCAGGCCACGAGGAGGACAAGTTCCTGGTCAGCCTGGACCTGGACATCGAGGATATAGAACCGCTAGCTGGAAACTGCACCAGGATACTAGTTTGGCACACGAAGACAGCCAAACACAAGAAGTCCACGCTCAAGGTCAACATCAATAAGCTCACGTCGATGGATAAGTATCACAACTTTGCTAATATGCTGAAAGAAATATCTAGACTGGGCTTAGCCAACTTGGATTCTGAGACTGGTATAAAATCTTTCATAACTAGAAACAGGAAGACATACGAAAGCATTTCGGTTCTATAGTTCCTCGTGATAGTAGGCTTTAATGTTGTTGAGAAGCGAGAATTGCAGAAAACCCCAGCTGGTAATGATAAATATGTAAATAATACGTTTTTGAAACGGGTATAATAATATGGCATATAACTTAACCGTTCTTTTTCTTGAAATAGCATAATATAGATAGATAAATATTTTACAAAACAATTTTTTTTTTCATGTATTATTGACTTAATTTTCAATATTTTCTATATTTTATATACCCAATTCAACCACTGATTGTCATATCTATTTACTAATCATAATGAATCTGTCGTTAACACTCTCAGACCAATTATTGTATAGGACCTGTCTCGCTAGACGTTTCTTTTCTGTCAAAGTATATGATCAACGATCTTGAGCGATTCTAAAAACTGTCTTAATAGTATCGGTGTTTCATAGTTGTAATCTGTTCCGTCGGTTGAAGAGCTCCGTAAAAATATCTTTTAGGTAGTTAAATGGTGTAATAAACGGCCAAATCTTCTAGTTTAGTATAAGATATATACCGTCTCGTTTTCCTTAAAAAATGAAAGATAAGTTTGTTCGTGAATTTGGGTGAGATACAGGTCCTTCTATAATTGGTACGAGTTCACACTCAACCGACTCTATGTTAGTAAGTATACCAAAAGTAGTTAAAAAAGCTAAGCAATAGCTTTACCGCGGCAGTCTCCGAGAGCCATACGTATTATTTTTTTGATAATAAATTATTATTCCCGAGAGTGATTTTATTGTTGTCAACAATTAGAAATCAAACAAAATGTTTGTATTTGCAATATTAGTTTTAAACATGTAATTATGATGTACATGCGAGTACATAATAGTCACTACTGTATTGATCATTATTGTGATTTAATAATTTTAATTTTAAGTTTACATTATTTTATAATATGCATAATTTTTAAATATTTGACGATTCAAGTCGCAATCATAAACCAAATAATATGCTTATTTCACGCAGCAGATAATTTGCGAGCAAATCAAAATTTGATACCTGTTCTCTATGCATATAGTTTGATGTTATAGTTATTTTTTCAAGTAAATACGCCACTATAACTATTTTTAAAAAGTATCAGAAACTATATAACTCATCTGAATGTGAAGAGAACAATTTTATTTTATATATGCTAAGTTCTTGGACACATGTAACGTGTATGATGAAAGTAAAGCCGAGAGGCGTGCTAGTATGTAAGAAGACATTTTATAATGACTTCATCATCACCATCCGAATGAGATCATCTATAATTATTATCTACCACTTGGTAGATCTTCATTTTTTCATTAAGAATTTTAGACCCATAATGCTGATTTTTAGTCCAAAAGGATTCCTTATAGTTTCGCCATGTCCGTCCGTCCGTCCGCGGCTTAGCGCAATTACTACTAGAAAGCTGTAAATTATCATGAATATGGAAATTAAAGATGTGAACAAAGTCGTAAAATAAAATCTTGACAAATTATTATTTTTTGGGGTATTGTGTGTTGTAATGTAAAGTGGGTATGAATTTTTTTTACTCGTTTATCTCATAGTGTGGGGTATCGTTGGATAGTTCTTAGAAAGATATGAGGGTCCGTTAGAGATCCGTTTAAAAAATATTATGTAAAGTTTTAATTTTTGTTAGAGTCAAGTATCCCCACTCTCTAAAGTCTAAATGGTTATCCATGGATATAGAAAAAAATCACAGAAATGGGATATATGATGAAATTAAAAAAAAAACTGTAACAGCTAAGCAGCAATTGCTATTTAAGGAGTTATAGACGACCAATGTGTAAAAAACGTAGTTCGAACTCGAAAATTGCATACTAATTCCGTTGTTAATTAAAAAGATAACTCAAAGTAGTAAGATAACTCAGAGTCTGTTAAAACTAGAAAGCAGAAATTTGCCTTGGGTATTAGCATAAATTAATCACGTATATTTTACGTTTTAAAAAAAATATTTTCAAAAACACATCTTTCCCCCAAATGTAAAGTGATGAGGATTTTTGTCTTGTTAGTGAAAGTATGTATTTGCTATAAGTACTTTTGCATTATAAGGTCGGTCATTTAATCTACGGAACCTTACACTGCGCGAGGCTCCACACGCACTTGGCCGGTTTTTAATAATAATAATAATAATAATCATTTATTTGCAAGAATTATTGTTCTTTACAATATTCAACTAAATTAATAGTTTGCAAATATTATACATACAGTGAAAAAATACAAACAGTCACAATTACTAAAATAAATGAAATAAAATTAAGAGAAAAAAAAATAATTACAATCAGTAAGTTTAAGTTTGTTTTATGTTTTTAATATGGTACCTATGTTAGTTAAGTTATATTTTAAGTTGTTTTACTCATAGAATACAATGTCTTAATATCTAGAATATGTAACAATAATAAAAAAGAATCACAAAATAGATATTATTATGTTTGTTATGTATGTCAATACTCACTGAATCTCTACATAGCTGTTTTCACAGCATTATGATTGTTAAATCCTTTTCTATTAAAGTGGCTTTATTGGGAAAATGTAACATGATAACAAATAAATCCCAAATAATGTAGCAAAGGCAGCTTTATTGATTGTTATACAAAATAAGGTGAAGGAAGTTTAATAATGGTTAAAACAGATCTCCGTAGAAACATTTTACAATTCTAAGCATAATAATGTGTTGTTTATGACATAATAATTATTATTTATTTATATTTATATGTAGCCTAACCAACAATAATTGAGGAGCTACAAGATAGTTTTAAGCAGTCTTTTTTTTTCTGCAAGATATTTTTTTCTGTTCAGCCAAAATCGATGTGATATGTTTATTAACAAACCATTTAAAGATGAAGATAGAAAACACATGTCATTGCATAACTTTAAGTATAAAATTATATGCTGTTATTTTTATAAAATGTTATAAATATTATCTTTTTGCATAGTCATTCATATGTGGATTCGTTACCGATTTGTGGCCGCCCTATGATTTCTGCAGGTAGTGCAGTTGGGAGATAGGCTCTTTTTTAATTGTCATTAAGATGTGGATTTCTTATCCCATTCTCTTCTTGAAAGACGGTGATTCTCTCCAAGTCATAGTTGGCAGGCCTCTATCTTGATTTTTTGTTTGATTGCCTTTTGTGTATTTCAAATTATGTTTGATAGGCTCTTTTTTTAGTTTTCATTAAGATGTGGATTCCTTATCCTTTTCTCTTCTTGAAAAGCGTGGATTCCTTCCAAGTCATAGTTGGCTGACTTCTATCTTGTTTTTTTTTATTTGATTGCTTTTTGTGTATTTCAATGTCTGCTTGATACTCTTTTTGCGTTTTCATTAAAATATGAATGTCTTATCCTTTTCTCTTCTTGAAAAGCGTGAGATCCCTCAAAGTTATAGTTTGCCGGCCTCTATCTTGTCATTAATATGGATTCCTTATACTTTTCTCTTCTTGGAAGGCGTGGATCCCTTGTAGGACATACTCGTAGTTTGCTGGCCTCTAACTTTATTTTTTTGTTTGATTGCCTTTTGTGACTTTCAATATCTGCTTGATAGATTCTCGGCGCATTCCTGATATCTTTTTCTTCTTGGAAGACATGGATTCCTTCCAAGTCATAGTTTGCTAGCCTCTTTCTTGATTTTTTTTTTGATTACCTCTTATGGCTCAATATCTGCTTGAAAGACACTTGGTGCATTCCTGATTTGTTTTTCTTCTTGGATGAATGGATTCCTTCCAGGTCATAGTTTGCTGGCCTATATCTTGATTTTTTTGTTTGATTACCTTTTGTGGACCTCAATATCTGCTTAATAGACTCTTGGTGCATTCCTGTGTTTTTTCTTCTTGAAAAGCATGGATTCCTTCCAGGTCATAGTTTGCGGGCATCTATTCTTTATCGTTTCCTATTCCTCTCTTAGAAAGCGTGAAGAGGTGGATGCCCTCCAGGTAATAGTAGTCGAACGCGTGTTTGCCAGCCTCCAGTTTGATATTTTTGTTTTTTTCGTAAATCTCAATATTTGCTTGATGTCCTATCAATCTCTTTTTACCTTTTTATTAAAATGTTTTATTTTCTGCTCTTAGAAGTGGTGGCTCTTTGCGGTATTCTATGTGTGATGTTGTTGTTAAAAGTGAAATGGGTTTGTGATTGCGTCGTATCTCTTTCTTAATATTTTTCTATGTAGATATTACCTTTTTTTTTTAAACGCATTCGTAAATATACCAATAGCTAGACTAAGATTGATTAAGTGTTCAATTAGGTAAAGAAATATTGCCCTGGAGATTTTTACTATTTAATTTGCCTAATAAAACGTTTTTAATTACATTTATATTGGTAAAATATATCGATGACATCAATTACTTGATTTTTTTTACTAGCTTAGCTATTTTTTTACTGAGTTAACATATTACATCGATGTTTACACATTTATTTAATTTTAATAATCATCAAATGAAATCATTTACTAATGTACTTCCTGCATTCTTAAAATTGCTATTAATAAAGATAAGTGAATTTATAGCATATTCAACAGTCTAGAATACAATATGTACATATGTACAATACTTTAATTTCAATAAAAAAAATGGTGTTTGATGTGCTGGAAGGGCGCTATCTTCTAATATCTCAAAACTTTCAATATTTTATCTTTACAAACCTCGCTTTTAGCTCGATTTATTATACACTTATTTTATTGTGAATATTATCAATGTTTTTTTTAGTCAGGTAGCGCTATTCTCTAACAAAGATTATAACTCGATATTTTTTGAATTGAAACATTGTGGGTTTCAAATTCATGTCTCTATCTCTAATATTGTGTTAGAGAGAGATAGCGACGAAACAGAGACTCTCTTGTTATAAGAACATCGTGACAGAATAGCGTTACTGGTCTGAATAGGTCCATCTTCTTTAGCGCCTTTTATAAATTGCATCATAGTCTAAGATCCACATTAGAAACGACCTTCACCCATCTGTTTACTGGATGAAAAGTATTTATATCAAATTAAATATGCCAATAAATATATTGCCAAACTTTTGCATAAAACTATTCAGTCCTGCTTATGATTATGTCCGGTTTCCAGGAATGATTTTTCGCAGACCTATACCACCGTGTACGTAATCACATTTTAACTTAACTTTAATTCATCAACCAGACTCTGCTAGTTAGTAGTATCGATTTACCTGTATAAACCTGCCTACCCAAGAGTTGTGATGGTAAAAAATAAGTAAACCAAACGTTTGTATACTCTATATGCTTCACACTTTTGCTCGCTCATTTAATATGGACTTTGTCGACTAAACAAACCAGTAAATATTTAAAAAAAATTTAATCGTTAATTGATCATATTCTGGACTGATGTTTTAGGCAAACCATTGGTAGTAGTATATTTATTCAATTAAAAAAAAACATTTTCATCCAGTAAACAGATGGGTGAACCTCCTCAGTGGGTGGAAGTGGGATCCTCTACTATAATTATTTTAATGGAATTGATCTGTTATTTTTTCTATACACTTAATTACAATTCTACTACTCAATCAAAGGCATTATTATTTATTTATGGATATTTTTACCTGTAATACGACTAATAGGTCCAATTCTGTACATTGAAAATATTTTCAAAAGTTTAATTGGAGATCATTGAATAATAGATACTGAAACCTAAATCTTACTTTTTATTTTTGTCTATGTGTTCGACTTTAAGTCGTTTTCGTTACGCCTCAACTACCCAATTTGACGGCTGCGTGGCGCTGTAAGTTTGATCTTGCTTTCTACATCCACGTCCGTGAGTTCGATTCTCACAACATCGTGAGGAAACCTGTGAATTTTCTTAATACTCTACGTGTGTGAAGTCTGCCAATTCGCATTTGGCTAGCGTAGTGGACTAAGGCCTAACCCCTCTCATTGTGAGAGGAGACTCGTGCTCAACAGTGAGCCGAATATGAGTTGTTAATGATGAATCTTTGGAATATATTAATATTCGTTAAGATAATAATAATAATTAGTTGGCCATAGCAAGACACCGCATAGGGCCAGCGTGGTGGACTATTGGTCTAACCCTTCTTATTTTGAGAGGAGACTCGAACTCAGAAGTGAACCGAACATGGGTTGATAATGATGATACTCGAAGTACGAGATCCGGCATAGGAATTATGTAATACCCTCATCTGTTATTTATTTGAGACTAGAAACAAATGATAGAGAATTTTCACATTGAAGCATTGCAAATAGGTTGCCTAGTAAAATTGCGGCCGGATAATATTAAAAGTTTTTTATTAATTTACTAATACTAAGAATGCCTGGCTAACTGGATCATGTCAAAACTTCCCGACTAGATCAAAAATACAAAGGAGTTGGGACATTATTACTTATGTAAGTTTCAACGCTGAATTTTTTGCTTGAAGCCCCGACTGGCAGAGCGAGGTTCCTGGCATTCTCTAGACCAAAGTCGGGCCACTGGCTCAATGCATACCTACCTTACCTACATTATCAGCCGATAGAGGTCACTGCTGGACATAGGTCTCTGCATGGACCTCCGAGCACAACGGTCTCGAGCCGTCAGCATCCAGCGGCCCCATTGCAACTCGCTTGTTCGCCTAGTGGCTCCATGCATATCGTCACCTAATACTGGGACTCTAATTGACCCAGAATCTTTTCGGTTTGTTGCTGCTCTCCGGGTTGGAGAAGTGCTTTACGCGGAGCACGATTGTAACTTGCGGAGGCCGATCACCTCGACTGCCCTTCAGGCGCCGGCTGCTTGTCACGCTACTCCGCGCATCCTTAGAAGGGCGTTCGTCAGTGCTGACGTTCCCGCCGTTTTGGAGATGACGCCCCGACGGGATGTCATTAATCCCCTGGAACAATTTCCAGGGTCGTGCGCTGGAGTGGGATGACACGTTTGCCGACACATTAGCTGCGTCTTACATGCAGTCGACCAGCAGACGTGCTGGGGCGGCGTCAGACACGCGGGGGCGCCTAAAGTTATTGAAATACAGTCTCGGCGCCCAATATGTATTCATCTCGTTTGGCGTCGAGATATACGCCGCCGTCTTAAACTAGGCTGGGGCCCTTGGGCACACAAGTATTTGGTGCCCTTTTGGAGAGTAAAAAAAGTGAATTATACTAACATTTTTTACTAAGTATTTTATTATAGGTTATTAAATACAGTATGTTATGTCATTAATGATTTTAGAATATTGCTGTTTTTTTGGTTACTATTACGATAAGGGTTATTTTTGGGATTTCTGTTGAGCAAAATCTTCTATTAGGTCTCAATATTTTATTGGAGATATAAGTCCGTGGGACAGAAGCGCCAAGACTCTTCACAAGGAGACTAGCAATTAGTATTTTTAAGTATTAGTTTTAATTAATTTTAATTTTATAGATTTAGTTAATTTAATTTAGTTGTACAATTGAGTTTTAACAAATATTGAAAATATCTTACACTAGTTAAAAGAATATACCCAACAAAATTAAAAACCTTAAGTTTGCCTGCGTCCATTGCAACTGTGGGGTGGCCAGATATAAACAAGTGAGTAAATAAATACCCTATTCTATAAATATCCTCATCAGTATCATATGTATGGTAGTCTAATATTTTTTTATATTCTCTACGAGTTAGCCCTTGACCACAATCTCACCTGATGGTAAGTGATGATGTAATATAAGAAGGAAGCGGGCTAACTTGTTAGGAGTAGGATGAAATCCACACTCCTTTCGGTTTTTACACGACATCGTACCGGAACGCTAAATCGTTTGGCGGTACGTCTTTGTCGGTAGGGTAGTAACAAATCACGGCCGAAGCCACCCACCAGCCAAAATAAAGCAAATTTAATTGTATTAAGTTTCTTTGATCTAGTTTCCTAGTTTTTGTGTGAAAAATTAGTCCGGCCACAATCTAACTAGGCAAAGTATTTGGAATGTATCACTGAAATCTATCTATAACTTTATTTATTTTCCCAAATAAATAACAGTTAAATATTTCTAATGCCGGATCTCAGACCATTACTACTATTTACATCGAAGTAAAGGAAAACAATGGAAATAAATAAAACACTGTAGCCTCCATTGACGAGCTTTATTGTTAATGAATAACTACATGACAGCCAATCAAAGGCTTTGACGCCTGGCTTACGATGTGATATCCCTCACCGTTACAATACTACATGATATTCTTAACAAAAAATGATTTTTGGAATGTTATGTTATGATAGATAATAATCATAAAAACTAATAATACAGATATTAGATAGCTCATCTTAAATACTAAGAAAGAAATCATTTTATTGTATTTTTAAAGTGTTTTTGTATATCATTCACCGTATGACTTCGGATATTTCATTATATGTTTTTCAATTTTTTTATTATTATTTTACATTTTTATAACATAAATAACTATTTTTAGTAAATATTTTTTGTATAGCTATAATATATTTCATTCGGTATAAAAAAATCCGATTGCAAAATATGTATTTAAACTATTTTTGTACTGTTTTATATATTTTTATAACGAAAATAAAATTATATTTCTTGTACATAATTCATATGGATTTATAAAGCTTCTTTACCTTTGAACAAAAAACAGAATATACCTATTAAAATTCATTTTCTTTTTTGCTTTAATAACACATTTAATTAATAATAAGTACTTTAAGAATATGTTTAAAATAATCTAGAAAACTAAATTAACATGCACGACATGATTACATTTATGCGATAAATGATAGCCATGAGTAGCTACGAGAATGAGTAGCTATGAAGATGCTTCATTCGGGGTTCTGGGGTTCCTCAGCAAACTGAGCCATGGCGGCTCTGTAGGCGTTCACCTCCACTCCGTCCCAGTTCATGATGCCGCGGTCGAAGTACCTGCAACACAATGCTTCGTCATCGCAGGTATGAGCTAAGATATCGTCTCGAAATACGTTACTCGTACCTTAATCAAAACATGACCAGAATTCCTCAAAATACTTTTTTGTGATTGTGTAAGAGGTTCATTGGACCTCGATGGTGTTTATCGTTTTCTTGTGTACGTACTTTTAACGGTCACATTGAAAAAAAAAAACCGTACTAGGCAAAGTTGTACAACTAGCTTAAAAACATGTTCATCTAATGGGGACTCTAAAGATGTAAGACATTAGAACATTATTTTCAAACGCTTCTTTACAATTGCGTTCTTACAGTACAAATCGTTACTTTTTAAAATTTGTACCTGTCACCTAAACAACAAAATAATTTAAATTGAGCCATAAGATAAACAGTTGAAATGACAATACTACAGGATATCTATATAGCACATCCCGCGCCCGTCTACCGCTGCCAGCCAAGAATGTACCGGCGGCGGCAGAGATTTAATAAGAGGCACAGCCTCCGCTTTTTAAATCTCTGAATTCTGATATATTTTTCGTATATATTTTTCGTATATATTAGTACCTATTACACATAAACCTTCCTCTGGAATCACTCTATCTATTGTTGAAAACTGCATTAAAATCCGTTAAATAGTTTAAAATATTTAAACGAATATCTAGTGGAAGCGTATTACGATTATGTAATGACATTAAAAAAAAATATTTTTTTTTTGTTACCGCTTCTGGAGATCCTTCATGACCATTTCTTCCGCGTGCGTGAGTCCTCTGCGGTAGACCCGGAAAGCGCCGACCTGATGGTCGAGATTTGCCAATCCACAAACCGTTGTATCGATGTTTGGTTGACGCAACGAGAACCAGTTCGCGATATTGGCCAACTCCACCTTCTTGGCCTGGAACGAATGTAATGTTAACGAACGTGCATTAAGTTAACACGTTCGCTGCGGCACTGATTTTTCTGTACTTTGATTTTTTTGTACGGTACGAGGTTTTTGACCTCATACTAGAACTTTATGGTGTGGTACGAGGTCTATCAACCTCATAACCCCTGAAGACGCTAGACATACGGGGTCAATTGACCTCGTTCCGCAGCGAACGTGTTAAGGTTTAGGTCCCGGCACGTAAGTTGAAGTTGCTGAGTCTTTATGGGCTCTTCTCGGACCAAGGCGCGCTTCGAACCCTCGTTAACATTATTTAAAGTTTTCGACCAGGCTCTGTGAGGATGTGAGTGCGTATAATCCGAGGATCGCATTCTGATCACAGTTTTGAACTCAGAAAAACATAAGCATATAGATTTTCTGGTAAAGATTCGAGGGCCCCTGAGCTTGAGGGCCTTGTGGCATTGCACCGCCTAGCTCCTGGATAGCTACGCCACTGTCAGTATGTTGCTTACCTGGCAAATCATGGCTGCCTCCTGGCAAAGAGTTTTGACTTCCTGACTAGCCGGATGCCAGTCACGCGGACCGGCGTTCGTCAACAGTCCCATACCAGTGGGCGCTGCGTTGATAATACCCACACCACGGCTCTGAGGAAATTATCACAATATTAGTTTAATAATTTAGTAACCAATTTCGAAAATTATTTTTTTGTTTGAAAGAGTAGGTACTTTCAGATTGGTCCCATTTAATTTTTATAAAATCGGTATTTCAGTTATTATGATTTGTTAGAATGATAATAACTGAAATACGAATCATTTGTTAAAATCATAATACGTCTTTGAAGTCGGTTCCATTTTTATGTAACAAAAGATTATACTCGTAATATGGCCAATATTCCCATTTTCTTCCAACTAGTCGGAAAAGACTGTGTTAGGAGTCGCCGATTGACTGTTATCGTACCCAATAACAAAGCTTTTCCCGACCAATTGGAAGAGAACAGGAACTTTAAGTCACATTTAAAAAAAGATGGCAAATATTAAAAAAAATATGCTTCAAAATGATTTCTCCAAAAATTTCGTTAGCGTTCGTAGAAAGAGAACCGACGTGCCACATGGCTACAGAGCCCAGGAATCGAACTCAGGGGCTCGAGATCCGAAACCACATAAACTCACCGCTGGGCTACTCTAAAATCGTTACGAGATCACGGCTCATTACAAGCAAAATCAAGTCGATAACATTTACTAGTAAACGGATGAATATCTGTTTTGTTTACAACGTTAACTATTATTGCACTGATATTTATCAATAGGTCAGGATCGGAGAGGAACGTATCTATGTAGATAAAACAACACTTGAATACCTAACGAAGATAACTATTCTCGTCTGTTGCTAGCTGTGACTACAAATTAGGAAGTATACTGCAGAGTCGAGGGTATGGTAGCAGTGCTTTATTATTTAGATACGTAATCAAGATAACACACGACAGATACACACACACACACACTATTTGACACAAATGATCTCAGGACATGGATGCTTCCGCGAATATCTTTATAAATACAAGCATAAGACATCTCCAAAATGTCCGTCCTGACCTGAAACTAACGAAGATGCAGAGCACGTGTTCTTTACATGTCCTCGCTTTAAGTCAACTCGCAGTGCTTGGGAAAACTCCCTCAAAAGAAGCAGGCCGGAATCCTTCATAAGAGACATGACGTCGTCAAAAGAGGCGTTCTCCTAGAGCTTCGCCGCATAGAGAAAAGTGAAGAAGAAGAAGCTAAGACTTGAAACACTTGAAGAAGCAGTAGTGCAAGACCCTCTCCCCGCGAAGTAATGCCTGACGGCGGGTCCGCGGGGGACACAGAGGCTGAAGACCAGAGGAGGAGGTTTTTTAGACAGTAGTGGTTACCCGAGCCCGACTTACCGGGGCAGACCATCAAGCCCTGATGATACGTAAACGTATTTTTCTGACACTTCGGAGGAAAAAAAAAACACACACACTCACACACCCAAATACACGCAACTATACATTCATACATACAGATGTTATGTCGGTTATGGAAGAGTGAGTCTTTCTGTCACAGGCACCATCGTGCCCAAAAGAAGTTCTTAACAATGATTCTTGTAAAACCTTGTATGTCTTAACCAATAAAGATTTGTATTTGATTTGATGTTTTGCTACTCTGTTTAAGTGCTTAACTTCGAGTTTGGTACAGTGGTTTCGCAAGGTCCTGGTTTCCTGGGTCGGGTTGTAATTATAAGTTATTTTTTCTTCTTAAAAAATTGAAGTTAAAATTAACTTTATTGTTAATTTTATTAAGTTTCTTAATTCGAAGTTGGGAAGTTGGTATTATACCCCCGTTTCATAATTAACAGGTTATGCCATCAGAATGAATTCAACTTTATCCCTAAGCCCGCCAATCCGTATTGTAGCGGCATGGTGGAACTAAGCGCAATATCCCCACTCATATAAGGAAGGAGGCCTGGTCCTCAAAAAGAAACGGAAAATAAACGAAAAGAAAATTAAAGAAAGAAAGAAAAGAAAGG
Organism: Bicyclus anynana; assembly: GCF_947172395.1. Taxonomy (NCBI): domain Eukaryota; kingdom Metazoa; phylum Arthropoda; class Insecta; order Lepidoptera; family Nymphalidae; genus Bicyclus; species Bicyclus anynana. The sequence goes on from NC_069110.1 coordinate 2,199,086, forward strand.
AAGGAAAACGAAAAGAAAAGAAAAGAAGAGGAAAGAAAAGAAAATAAACGGAAAGGAACGAAAATGTACTACCCTATTTCATCCCTTCTCTTTTTATTTTAGGGATAAAAAGTTAGCCTATGTTCTGCTCCAAGGTCCCATTTATCATAATACAAAAAATCATCTTGATCGGATCAGCCGTTCAGCCGTGAAAAGATAACAGACAGAAGACAGTCAGACTTGCTTTCGTATTTATAATATTTGTATGGATTAGTATGAATGCAGGATGTAAAAAAATAAAAATCCCGGTCACCCAGTGTCAGCAGGTACCTACTGTACCTATACAATACGAGTCTTACCTTGAAGTAGCTAACGTAATCTTGTAGTCTGTTATCAATCAGTGTAGACTTAGCATACGACAGCACGGTAGCAATTGGCACTCTAGACTCTTCCACAATCGCTTTCATTAAATCCAAGTCGTAGTCGGCTATTCCGATGTAGCGGGCTTTTCCAGCGTCGACAACGGCTTGCAGCGCCGGGAGTGTCTCATTCAGTATCATATCGATGTCCGCAAAGGACACGTCGTGGATCTAAAAAAGTTGAAGAAGGTATGATGACAGTTTTTAAAAGTATGCATATATGTAATGCAATTTTGTAGAAGCGAATCCCTGCGACTAGCTTGATGTCGTCATCCCACCTGGTGGGGAGTCGACCTTAACACCCGTTGCCACGCTGTTAGCCAGGAATAGCGGAAGGGCGTCAATATACGCCGGTTTAATCGTACGCGGCGCAGTACTACTAGTTATTTATTATTAATAATAATAATAATAATAAATAATAAAAATCCTTTATTCAGCTAAAAAATACAAATTAAAAAAGAAGAAGAAATTACAAACTAATACTAACAGAGCTTACAAACTACTTAAAGATACCTACTTAAATTACAAAGTTCCTCTGTCTGTACTTAGTATAATAATATAATAAAGAAATTCAGCTGAATGGGGCAATATTACCTGGATAATGTCCAAGTATGATAACTTGAGACGATCAAGGCTCTGATCCACGGAAGCGAGGGTCCTTTCCCTGCTAAAGTCGAACATTCGTCGGACATCTTTTTCATATCGGCCAACTTTACTACCGATAACGAACACTGGCCGATGCATTCCATCGAGTGCCTGAAAATAATGTTAATATTAACACATATTATGTAGGAATAGTGGCAAGACAACTGGCTACATTTCCGCGTTGGGCAGCTAGATCGATCCTTCGTGTAAAATATTTCGTAATACAGTTCCTTCTTCCAGTCGAAGCAATTAACTGCGGTGAAATAGTTCGGAAAAAATTGTTGTACTACTCAATGTGGTAAGCATCGGCCGTGGCTAGATCCCGGCAGAGACGTACCGCCAAGCGATTTAGCGTTCCGGTACGATAGAAACAACCAGAGGTTAGGTAGAATAAATTTGTAAGCTGTCATTTTAAACTGCATCGTCACATAATAATAATAAAAAAAAAAGATGTTAGAAGGGCTAACTCCTCATTAAATAAAAAAAAACAACGTAACCACACAGTGATCAGATCAGAAGTGTCCAGATGACCACTACTGACACTGACAACCGGGCAGGGTCACACCAGGTCGAAACAATTAGGATGTGACAATATCTTGTACACGAGTTGCTTCATAAAATAGCTGAGAGAGAGCCAGCAATCAAATTCATTCAGCAATCTATGTAAGCTCATTCATTTGATGTATCACACGTTGCAGTGTTTTCCATCTTCTAAAAGAAACACTTCACTTCAAAAGTGACTAAAATATTCTCAAATTTTATATTTTGAGGTTTCCCGGAAATCTTCACGTAGAAAGGTAACTTCTTTTTTTTTTTCAAAACTTTAAGTTTAGTAGTTTCGTAGAAAAGGGGTCTATTTTCAGGAATAACTTGAAAACTATTTATTTCAAAATCAACAAAATAAATACTTTTAAAATCATTTCACCAATTTATACAGAAGATTGTAAGAGGTAAACTTTGTGTGGTTGTAGATCTCTGGATTTACAGAAACGATTTTAAAAATATCTTTCACTGATAGAAAGCTACGTTCGAGTGCGAGTGCGAGTGTAATAGGTAATATTTTTACTTCGTGTTCTTTCAAGAACAGGAACTATATGGTTCAAACCGAGGGGTGTCTTTTAGCGGCAATTATGCGTCTTTTAGAAATTTTGTGAACGAAACTATATGATTAATTAACATACTGTAAAAGGTAAATCTCATATCCATAATGTCTTCTTGATTATTAAGTACTTTATTTTAATAAGGATTTAAGTTTAGTTGTGTAAATAATAACGTAAACTAGTATATGATTGAAATAATTTATTAAAGTACAAAAGGTAGATTTATGCTGTCGCGAAAATTTTTGTAGAAAATTATGTGTTCTGTAAAGTTGTAGTACATTATTTTCTTCTTACATCAATAGTTTTTGTAGCGCACACCATGTAAACAAAACTTTTGTACACCTTGGGTTACATTATTGGACTTTCACGAAGGATCCCATTTCAGGAAGTTTTTTTGAAAATCTAATATAGCTTATAGCCTTCCTCGATAAATGGGCTATCTATCAATGAAAGCATTTTTGAAATCGGAGTAGTTTCTGAGATTAGCGCGTTCAATCAAACAAACAAACGAACGAACAAACTCTTCAGCTTTATAATATAATATATAAAATTCTCGTGTCACAGTTTTCGTCGCCATACTCCTCCGAAACGGCTTGACCGATTTTGATGAAATTTTTTGTGCTTATCCGGTATCTATGAGAATAGGCCAACACCTATTTTGTGTACCCCTAATTGTTAACAATAAAAACTCGAAGAATAAATAATTATGAACGATGAATAATTTTCCATAAATGTTACTTTGTTTAGTACCTGTCAAATATTCGATTGTCATTTATGCATGCATTCATAAATTTATTTTGTGTAAATTAAAGTTTCTACTTCCGAAAGCAATTTCTAAGGTTTATTTTATATGTGAAGTTTGCACAAAATTGGTTGTCATTTATCACATTTTTAGTAACAAATAAATTCAGAAGTAGGGTAGGGGTCTGGTAGGGTTAGGGTATGAGTAGGGTGGGTGTAGAGTAGAGGTAGGGTAGGGGTAGGGTAGGGGTAGGGTAGGGGTAGGGTAGGGGTAGGGTAGGGGTAGGGTAGGGGTAGGGTAGGGGTAGGGTAGGGGTAGGGTAGGGGTAGGGTAGGGGTAGGGTAGGGGTAGGGTAGGGGTAGGGTAGGGGTAGGGTAGGGGTAGGGTAGGGGTAGGGTAGGGGTAGGGTAGGGGTAGGGTAGGGGTAGGGTAGGGGTAGGGTAGGGGTAGGGTAGGGTAGGGTAGGGTAGGGGTAGGGGTAGGGTAGGGGTAGGGTAGGGGTAGGGTAGGGGTAGGGTAGGGGTAGGGTAGGGTAGGGGTAGGGTAGGGGTAGGGTAGGGGTAGGGTAGGGGTAGGGTAGGGGTAGGGTAGGGGTAGGGTAGGGGTAGGGTAGGGGTAGGGGTAGGGTAGGGGTAGGGTAGGGGTAGGGTAGGGGTAGGGTAGGGGTAGGGTAGGGGTAGGGTAGGGGTAGGGTAGGGGTAGGGAAGGGGTAGGGTAGGGGTAGGGTAGGGGTAGGGTAGGGGTAGGGTAGGGGTAGGGTAGGGGTAGGGTAGGGGTAGGGTAGGG
>NC_069110.1:2202956-2231540 GCF_947172395.1 Bicyclus anynana
GGTAGGGTAGGGGTAGGGTAGGGGTAGGGTAGGGGGTAGGGTAGGGGTAGGGTAGGGGTAGGGTAGGGGTAGGGTAGGGTAGGGGTAGGGTAGGGGTAGGGTAGGGGTAGGGTAGGGGTAGGGTAGGGGTAGGGTAGGGGTAGGGTAGGGTAGGGGTAGGGTAGGGGTAGGGTAGGGGTAGGGTAGGGGTAGGGTAGGGGTAGGGGTAGGGTAGGGGTAGGTAGGGGTAGGGTAGGGTAGGGTAGGGGTAGGTAGGGGTAGGGTAGGGTAGGGTAGGGTAGGGGTAGGGTAGGGGTAGGGTAGGGGTAGGGTAGGGGTAGGGTAGGGGTAGGGTAGGGTAGGGTAGGGGTAGGGTGGGTAGGGTAGGGGTAGGGTAGGGTAGGGTAGGGTTAGGGTAGGGGTAGGGTAGGGGTAGGGTAGGGGTAGGTAGGGGTAGGGTAGGGGTAGGGTAGGGGTAGGGTAGGGGTAGGGTAGGGTAGGGTAGGGGTAGGGTAGGGGTAGGGTAGGGGTAGGGTAGGGGTAGGGTAGGGGTAGGGTAGGGGTAGGGTAGGGGTAGGGTAGGGGGTAGGGTAGGGGTAGGGTAGGGGTAGGGTAGGGGTAGGGTAGGGGTAGGGTAGGGGTAGGGTAGGGGGTAGGGTAGGGGGTAGGGTAGGGGTAGGGTAGGGGTAGGGTAGGGGTAGGGTAGGGGTAGGGTAGGGGTAGGGGGGTAGGGGTAGGGTAGGGGTAGGGTAGGGTAGAGGTAGGGTAGGGGTAGGGATAGGAGTAGGGTAGTGTAAGGTAAGAAGTGCAAATAAATAAATTAATAAGTCAAAGCGAAGCTTGACCGGGTCCGCTAGTATTAGTATAGATGACATACATTCAGTATAATTCAATTTAGTTAATAATTAAAAAAAATAATACTCGAAGATTTTACTTGCCTTGCCGATTATAGTTTCAGATGTCCCTTGACCGTACCAAGGACTTGTGTCGATATAATTTATACCCCTAAAGAGGCAATCGCGGATGAAGCAGACACTGCGCGTCTCGTCGAACTCCCTGTAACAATAAACGTAATTAGTCAATCAAACACAAAACCCGGCCAAGTGCGTGTCGGGCCACGCGCAGAGTAGGGTTCCGTAGATTAAGTTAGCATTTAAATCTTATATGTAATGCACAAAAATACCGACAACGATACCCCACGCTGTAGGATAGACTATAAAAAATTTTACATTTTGCATGTATAGAAGAAACCCAAAAAAATCTTTTTCAAATTTTCTTTTTTACCACTTTATACACGTAATTAATGTACATAAGCTTACCAAATCTTATCTTTCTAGTTTTAACAGACTCTGTTAAAACTAGAAAGATACTCTGACTATGTTGATAGGAAACCCCTTACAACTTTTAAATATCTACCCAACGATATCCTAAACTATGAAATAAACGAGCAAAAATATTCATCCCCACTTTAAATGTAGGGGAGGTAACCTAAAAAAAATATTTTTCAAGATTTTATTGTACGACTATGTTCGCATTTTTAATTATTTACATATTCATACTAATTTACAGCTTTCTAGTAGTAATAGACTCCGATAGTTGTTTCAATCAATGGTCTTTTAGCGAAAAGCTTCGTCCAACACCATAAGAAGCTTTCACTTAACTGTCGGATACAGAAGTCAGCGATTCTTGTGACGGCATGTATTGTGAGGAGGTTCCTCACTCTGGAGCCCTGACCACTGGTTGCTTGGGCACTCAAATGTCCCGCAGTTGATTTTTTTAATGTTTTTTTTTGTTTTAAATTGTGTTTTGTATTTAATTTTATATATTAAAATTGTTAATAAATAATAAAAAGGACTAATAAATAGATGACAAATAGAGACACTTTACCCTACTTTTTCATATAGAACTGACTCAAGTTCCAAGTTCTATATGAGTATATAGAACAGACGAGTACGAGTACGAGTCCTAGACATCAACAACATAGGGATGAAACCCAAGTGTCGTTGCTTGAGAGTTGCGGGGCAATGGTAGATAGGGGGAGGCGGTACAACAGCGAATAGCTCTTGAGCTCTTGAGAACGTGGCTTTATAGTGGTAAAAGAATTTTCAAAATCGGTTCAGTAGATCTAGAGATTATCTCCTGCAATAGCACAAACTTTTGTTCGTTATCAATCCATATTCGGCTCACTGCTGAGGTCGAGTCTCCTCTTAGAATGAGAGGGGTTAGGCCGATAGTCCACCACGCTGGCCCAAAGCGGATTGGCAGACTTTACACACACAGAGAAATAAGAAAATTCTCTGGTATGCAGGTTTCATCACGATGTTTTCATCGTTTGAGACACGTGATAATATTTAATTTCTTAAAATGCACATAACTGAAAAATTGGTGGTGCATGCCCCGGACCGGATTCGAACCCACACCCTTCGGAATCTTAGGCAGAGGTTATCACTAGGCTATCACAATATCCGCACAAACTTTACTCTCTGTTTATTATTGTTACTTCCTTGTCTATTCTGTTTGTATGGTTAATAATTGAAAATGTTTTCTTTCAATCTTACGCAAAGTTTCACGTGAACAATTCACAAAGGGCCATTGGCAATTATTGCGGAACTTTTCACGTTTTTTGAAAACACGATTTTTTTGGCTTCCTCTCGAAACTTTTTGCAATTGTGTTGCAACTTTGTTGAGAGTTGTTGTTTTTGATTATTCAGAATTGGTAGGTTTCAGGTGTTTTGTTGTGATATTGTGAAATACTACGAGTTGGAATTTTTCTTTTTATGATTAAAGCAGCGCATGCGAATAAGTTCGTTTAAGAGGAGCTTCGGTCCGACCTGTATGACTAAAACTGTGATAACTCTGCTAATATATATGATAGCAGCTCTGCTAATATATAGCCTACAGCACTCCCCGATAACGTAACATTCTACTGGTGAAAGAATTTTTAAAATCGGAGCAGTAGTTCCGAAGATTACCCCTTTCAAACAATATTACAAACTTATAAACTTTACCTCTTTATAATATTAGTATAGATAAAACATTGACAAACTGGCAGCAATTCGCCGTTGTTTAAGGCTTTGGAGTTTGCCAGTAGTGGTTAATATGTGCCAGCTCGTCTAGCTCGTCGATCCACAGCATCCAAAGCCAAAGCAACTGGTATTTGGCCGAGCAATCAAAAGAATTGTTCTGTGCGGACGCTTTAGCGTAACGATAGAGGTATAGTTAAATGAATTATGGATTTCTACTGCTCGGCGACAACTAGTGCCTAATGAATTATTAAAACTGACGACCAACACTATGTTATCGTTTCATAGGCAACATCACGGTCTAATAAAAAGGAAACGGGACTAGTGTGAGTTGTAGAGGGTTCCGTGCGATATATTTAACATGGTTTTTGGAATCCTTATTTTAAAATAAATAAATAATCTACAAGCCGTCAAAGCCGGATATAAACACCTATGATTCAGAGGGCGTAGGTTCGAATCCGGTTTGGGTCATGCAACCAACTTTTCAGATATCTGTTAGTCCTACATACCTGAGAATTTTCTCAGAATTCTCTAATTCTACCAATCTAGCGTGCTCAACAGTGAGCCGAATTTGGGTTGTTAATGATCATTCATTTGAGTTAGCTATATGTAAATGTATAGACCTCAACTAGCTCTTTTATCACTTGATTATCAGCTTGCAAATATTTTTTGGGGCTTCATCTTGTTAGTAGTTTCGGGGAAAATTTACCGTGACAAACAGACAGTTACGCGATTGGCCACAAAGTTGTTATGGATAATTTTTAGTCAATTAAAAAGTTTACAATACAAAGTCAAAGTTTAATTTGGTTTTTTTAGGGAGGATATTGTCCTCCCTAAAAGAACCAAATTGTTTTGTTGCCTGTTTATTTAGATTCTATTGACCCGTAACAGAGAATATCATCATCATCATTATCAACCCAAATTCGGCTCACTCCTGAGCTCGAGTCTCCTCTCAGAATGAGAGAGGTTAGGCCATTAGTCCACTACGCTGGCCCAATGCGGATTGGCAGACTTCACAGTGTGCAGGTTACCTCACGATGATTTTCCTTCACCGTTTGACACGCGTGATGTTTAGTTTCTTAAAATGCACACAACCGAAAAGTTGGTGGTGCATGCCATGCCCTGGACCGGATTCGAACCCACGCCCTTCGGGATCGGAGGCACAGGTCATATCCACTGGGCTATCACGGCTATGCACAGAGAATATGAGGGTGAGTAATATTATGAGTGAGGTTCCAAAAGGCTCGATCTTTTTAGCTCTCTTCTTAAGACCCTGTTTGTTTTTAGATTGCCGTTTTTGTACTCTGACGTTCGGAACCTTAAAAACACCGCGCGCAGCTGGGTCGCTCAAAAATTATTTTTAAAATGGATAAGATCATTTAAATTGTAAGCCAACGTCCTGATCTGAACTGTCTGATTAGTCAGCTTGTAAGTACTATAAATTTTAAATAGTTAGGTTTCTTGTTTTTTTATCTCTCATCATCAGTCATCCTTATCGTCCACTTTAATCCGTCCGTCCGTGTAGAAGGGAAATAGGCTTCTTCTCCATAGACCTGACTGACTGACTGGAGACCCTTGTGTTTAGAAGTATGGACTTCTAAACACAAGGGTCTCCAGGAGCCTGTGCTTGCCGAAATATATGTGTCGGCGCTAGTAAGCCTTAGATCGGTTGGCTACAGAACACAATTTAGAGTTCGATATGTGAGCATTCCTAAAAAACGCTTGAAATCTGTTCATAGTAGTGCATTAGTAAATAATTTTATCTATCTATCTATTGTTTAGATAGATAGGTACTTCGACAATTTTCTTAGATATTCACATGTATAATGTATTTTCCTTGCGAAAAGCACGAGTTTTCATGTATACAGTCTTAAAAGGGTCGTGAAAAGAAAAACTTGTCATTGTTGAAGATTTACAATATGAGAGAAGATAGAAATCTTTCACAATTACGCCTCTTCTGATATTCCAATAAACACAATAGCATTGTTAGAGTTTATACTGTAAAAAACAGCAAGCTACCCTACAATGTTATCATATGTGTATATCTATTGTTCAGAAATACTTTAACAATTTTCTTAGATATTCACATGTATGATATATCTTCCTTGCAAGTACCACGTGTAAGAATGAATATAGTCTGGGTCATGAAAAGAAAAGCTTGTCATTTGCATACTTATTATGTATTTTATTTCAATTCAATTCATTGTTGAAGATTTATGGTATGAGAGAAGATGGAAATCTTTCAGAAATACATCTCTATTGATATTCCAATGTACACAATGACATTGTTAGAGTTTATCCTGTAACAAAACCGCAAGCAACCCGACAATGTTATCGGTAGATTGCATTACAAAGATTTGCAACGTTCTGTTTTCCATTATAATACAAGTACGAGTAGGTAGGTAGGTACGCGGCGCTCTGCCACGACCGGTGATGTCTTCTGTCGTTCGCTTCGTACCAACACATTACGTCCGGTATCTGGGCGCACGGTAGTGCTCCGTTAAGTCGAGCAAAGAAGCCGTACTACCGTGCCATACTTTTCACGAAGTAATTCAAGCCATTTTCGACTATAACTTCGTTGTGGATGAATACAGAAGCCGGGCATTAGTTAGTCAGTCAGTAACCAAACAGGCATTGTATAGACATTCAATTTGCAAGTGTAGTTTAAGAGTGATAACTAGTCAAAATTTCTTAATTTTGTCACTCACTGACTGACCGATCATCGAAATTCTAAAACACTTTCTGCATTTAGTATATTTAGTATTTAGTGTATGAATCAAGGTAAATTTGTTGTGCAATTGTAATAGGAAGCATCCTTACGTGATAAATGCTCTGTTCAGGGTCTGTAGCCATGTGGCTCTTCGACTCTCTTTCTACAAACACTAACGCTTCGAAAACTAAATAAATTATGGAAATGAGAGAACCGCCCGATAACTTGATCACGTGATCTGTCGATAATAAATGTCATTCCCGTATTTTTTAAATTTTGAATCTTCAGGGTAGGTAGTGCATTTTGCATCTATGAAGAGCACGCCACGGAGCATGCTATTATCAAAAATCTTATCCAGTACTTATCAAAAGATCAATAAACTTGTGCTCGACGATTGTTGATTACAGTTCAATACGGACCTACTAATGATAACACGAGTATAACAATTAAGCATAACGTTTTGGTAATCGGAGATAATAGGGCTGATGACAGTTTTTTAAATTGTAAATAAATGAAGAGTATGCTAATAGTAAATCAATTTTGTAAAAGTAATAGGGTATCTGCGATCATTACTTTCGAAGCTACAAAGGTTTAAAGGATCCCTGAAAAACAAAAAAAAATATTCAAATCGGTCCAGGAGTCTTCGAATAATCGAGTAACATCCATATAAAAAAAACATGGACTCGAATTGAGAACCTCCTCCTTGAAGTCAGTTTGTAGTATCTCTGTTCTAATAAACCGATTTTGAAAATTCTTTCACCAATAAAAAGCCACGTTATTTGTGAGTGGCATAGTCTATATTTTATCCCCAAATTCTCACAAAAACAAAAGTACGCGGGTGTAATCTAGTATTGTATAAATATAGCGGCAGCGCATAATATTATTCACTAATTGTATAAATGTAGGTCATGATTAATTGAAGCTTGCAATTTTAAGCCCATTACAATAACCCCAAATAAATAAATGCAAGAGCATGGAGCATATTATAATAAACTCAAAGCTTCGTGCATATTCGTACCTCATTTTGTAAAAGAAAACAATAACAGATCTATTTATCCGTGCGACGGAGGAATGAAAGTTAACAAACTCAGGGAGACGATGGTTGAATGCTTGTAAGTCGTAAGAAGGGTAGATACCCTTAAAAAAGTTTCTGTTTGGGGTGATGCCTATTCGGTTCACTTGAACAATATCAAGATTCAGGCGTGCAATATCCTCAGCCAATTAGAGTACTTTTACTTCTAATTTCCGCATTAATTCGTTTTAAGGTTTGCTATTCAAGTCTCTCTGGGGTCTTTAACACAAATCCAGAAAAAGGGCGATAAAAGTACAGAACACAAAACACCGAATTAATAAATCTATCTGTCTATTTGCCCTAACTTCTTTTCACAGGAAAATTAAATAAACTCTGGAGCCATATATAAATTCGTCTTAATAAGATCGTTTATAGAGGGGAAAGTGCAAGAACGTGGGCGAATTTGCGTTTGTCTGGTTGTATTTTGTGGAGGAATGCCTATTTGCTTAATACTCATTAACTAGAAACTTTGTCAAGATATAAGCGGAATATCATATCAAATGTCTTTGATGACCCAAACTCTAAAACATTCCAAACAATTGATAATACGAGAACCGGCATAATAAATATATACTCATCTGTTATTTAATAATTATAGGTATATAAAATAAATAATAGAAAATATTCACATTGACTTATTGCAAATAAATTGCCTAGTTAAATTTATTTATTAATCTAGGTACTTACCTTATTGGTTAATTTAAAAAAATCATACATTATATAAAAAAATATATTCAACTTCATTGAATACTTAAAGGTTTCCTGCTTACACCACTGCAACTGTGGGGTTGTCAGATATACGAGTAAACAGTGAGTAAACGTTACATTTAGAATATCATTAGTTAATAAGTCGTCTAATAGTAGGGGAGCCCGAGATGCTAAATTTGCAGTTACTCGAGCGTCATTGAGACCGATTACATTTGGTAGATTAAATTATAGGAAGAATAAATGGTTATTTACTTTTTAGCGGTGGAAAAAAAAACTACAGACTTTAAAAACAATTTTTATTACTTTGGCTTACTGAAATTGTAAGAAAATTTAAGCGATTAATTAGGAGATTATTTCCTTGAAAATAAGTAAAAAATTAATCGCACTCGTACCTCGAGCACTAAAATATAAGGGTTTAATTTTGTAACTTTGAAACCCTCCCATTCCATTACGTTACGCTCAAATCGTCAGATTTTCGAAATGTGCAGTTTTTAGCTATCAACTCACCTACCTTATCTTAATCTGACGTGCTGGTTGAGTATTTATGAAGTTAGTTTTTTTTTTGGTTGCCCTAAACGTACCTACCAATATTAAGGGGTCATACTCGGTGGAGGTACTCGACAAAGTGTAAGGTATAGTCCCTTATGTTTATCTGCCGCGCTCGAGTAACTGCAAAAATCCCCTCTTCGGCTCCTCTACTATAATATGTCAAAAGTAAGCTTATTGTCAGTGACGCAATTATGTATTTATGTATTTAACTGTATAATTTGCCTTTGTTCTAGTTCATGGTTTCCTAGATTTTGTATGTAAAATGCATCTGGCCGCTATTTAACTAGGCAACCTATTTGCAATGTGTCACTAAATATTATCTATAATTTATTTCTTATCACTAATCAATAACAGATGATGGTATACATTTTAATTCCGGATCTTAGACCATGATTTTCTAACCTAATCACGATATTATGTCAATTTGCCATTTCCAATTATATCCCATAATATAGTTTATTTTTGATAAATGAACTATATATACGTATCGTACGTGATAATAAAATATGTAAACATTTGTGTGTTAGTTGTTCTGTAATGCAAACATCGTTTTAAGATTTTGATGAAGTTTGGCAAACATAATATAGTAACTGCATAATAAACGCACCTAGACCTTTAAGAGGTCAAGCGGAGAACCAATAGTTGCCCGCTTGACCTCATAAAGGCCGAAGCGGATTATATCACTTACAAACGTTATCTATTCGCTTTGTACGTAAATATTTTGTATGTACTATAAAGGGTAAAACATTCGCAAATCTATTACCAAAAATATAAGAAACAGCAAAATACGTGAGTTGTAAATTGCTAAAGTCGAGCAAGTAATTTAAAATTCGAACATGAAGAAAATTTCGCAGTACAAAGTAAATATATTCGCTGCCAATGTTAGTAATAGTCTTTCAGTAGGTCTGTAACATAATTACGATGCATACGGTAGAAATATTAGAACCGCTTGTTATCTAATGCTAGCCAGTGACGATCAAGTATACCCACGTTTCAGCAGCACCCACGGCTACAAGTGATCGTATGTTAGTCGCTGCGAGATGACAGCTCGACTTGACGCGTACTTCGCTGCGGGCAGCGCTGCAGAAACGTGGATATACTTGATCGTCAATGGCTAGCTGCGGACCGCGGAGTGGGCGTGGCTCATGCCAATTCCAGTCATCTATTAATAATAGCATTACTATGGAACGTGCTCGCTGCGGGCAGCGCTGCTGAAACGTGGGTATACTTGATCGTCAATGGCTGGTATGAAACATCTTCGCTGCGGGCAGCACTGCAGAATCGTGGGTATACTTGATAGGGAATAGCTAGTATAAAACGTCTTCGCTGCGGGCAGCGCTGCTGAAACGTGGATATACTTGATCGTCAATGGCCAGCATAATACGATCCGCGGTTTCACCCGCGTAGTTCCAATTCCCGTGGGAATACGAAGATAAACTATAAAGTTGTCACGCAAACAAAAGTAACAAGCTTATGATATATGATTCTAATTTTATAATGTGTAGACTGTAGATATACGAGTAATACCTACCCGTCTTCTGCGTATTCAAGTTTTCGAACATTTGCCGCCGATAGGAAAACTTTTATGTGAGAACATGCATTAGTGTATCTTCTCATCGGTGAGTTCTCGCTTGCAATAAGTAATTAGTTAAGAACTAATTACTTAGGGAAGATATTGATTTCATTCCGAGTTTTCGAATTTAATTGGATAACGATGTTTTAAGGCCTTAACAGCACTATAGGAAGCTATCCTGACTATCGGAACACAGCAATACTGCTGCGGCAACTATATGCATTTGGTAGTACTTCCCCGAAATAGCACTGTTACTAATACTACTAAAATTAGTTGAGTAAATACTTGACATGTAGTATTGTGTTTTTAATTGAGTGTATTCCTTTATATTACAAAACAAAATCCTCTACCGTTTCTGTCTATTCGCGATAAATTTAAAAACTACTGAACGGTGAGAAACATAAATTACATATTTTTTTTGGGAAACATCAGAAAAAGTGAAGCCGTCGGTGATCGGTTTGATATCGTTTTATTTTTGATTAAAAAACGGCATCTAAATTAATGTATTAGGTATAGATCCCCAATAAAAGTCTAAAAGTAAGTTGAAACAAATTGGCGGTCATCTACGCAGGTACAATTATAAACAAAAGTGTTAAACGCGAACTCCTTGGTTGCTCAGTACATTAAATATGACAAATTATTGAAGATTTCGTGTGCGACTGTAATGTCGTCAATTATGGTGCTATGGTTACTCGTCCGTACTTCGCGAACATCTGAAAATGTGTTTCTACGCAAAGGTCAACTTAAAGGCCGCGTACTATGCCTACCTAAGATTTAAATACATACATATATTTTTACACGCTTTATATTAGCTTCACTTGTAACTATGTATGTAAGAAATCTTGGAATCTTAATATGACCCACTTCCCGTTCTTCGTGTAGGATGAAATTATGCACACGCCTTGAGTTTTGATGACAATACTTGACTAGCTAAGAAACGTCGTTACAAAACCAATATGGCAGCCTCACAAAGCTTGTAACTATGTATAAGAAAATCTTGAAATCTTAATATGACCCACTTCCCGTTCTTCGTGTAGGATGAAATTGTGCACACGCCTTGAGTTTTGATGACAATACTTGACTAGCTAAGAAACGTCGTTACAAAACCAATATGGCAGCCTCACAAAGCTTGTAACTATGTATAAGAAAATCTTGAAATCTTAATATGACCCACTTCCCGTTCTTCGTGTAGGATGAAATTGTGCACACGCCTTGAGTTTTGATGACAATACTTGACTAGCTAAGAAACGTCGTTACAAATCCAATATGGCAGCCTCACAAAGCTTGTAACTATGTATATAAGAAAATCTTGAAATCTTAATATGACCCACTTCCCGTTCTTCGTGTAGGATGAAATTGTGCACACGCCTTGAGTTTTGATGACAATACTTGACTAGCTAAGAAACGTCGTTACAAATCCAATATGGCAGCCTCACAAAGCTTGTAACTATGTATATAAGAAAATCTTGAAATCTTAATATGACCCACTTCCCGTTCTTCGTGTAGGATGAAATTGTGCACACGCCTTGAGTTTTGATGACAATACTTGACTAGCTAAGAAACGTCGTTACAAAACCAATATGGCAGCCTCACAAAGCTTGTAACTATGTATAAGAAAATCTTGAAATCTTAATATGACCCACTTTCCGGTCTTCGTGTAAGATGAAATTTTGCACACGCTCTGAGTTTTGATGACAATACATGACTAGCTAAGAAATGTCATTACCTCCGACGGCCTCCCCAAGATGGCGGACTGGCTATTTGAAATCCACCCCCATGATATGGATATCAAATGAAAGGATTTGCTTTCAGAAATTCGAAAAAAATTGTAACGTGAGTTAAATCCAATATTTGTAATTTTTAGTGCGCGCTAAATGCGTGTTTTTTAGTTTTTTAAACTATTTAAAATTATTTAGTAGGATGTAAACCTAAAATAATAAAAAGAAAAAAGCGAGAAGTACCTATTACGTAAGTAAGTACATATTATCTTTTTTTAAAGTTTTTAAACTACAAGAGGCCGCCCACGACTCCGTTCGCGTCAAATTCTGTTTTTTTTTACAAGGGATTTTTCCGAGAAAAAGTGTGTTCTGCTCCAAGGTCCAATTTATCTCTATACCAAATTTTCATCCAAATCGGTTCAGTGGCTTAGCTAAGAAATAGAGAGACAGACAGATTTACTTTCGCATTTATAATGTTAGTATGAATAAGGATAATATGGTAAATTTTATAATTATTTCTTTTTAACGCGTTTGGAGGAAAAAGAGGTGTTTCGATGATTTTGAAAAACCATTTTCCTCAATAATTGTCTTGAACTATAAAATGCGCTTATACAGTCTACAATAGGTACCATACAAAAATGACGTTCTTTCGGCAACGCGTAATCAAAGAACTTTGAACGTCACTACTCAAAATTATGAAATATAAAACTTATTATATCTCAATACTACTCTATAAACCCTAGGGCGAAGTAACAAGAGTGATCGGTTTCAGACCTACACTTTAATCCAACCCACTCTCGAATGATTTTCGCATATTTAGCTAAATTAATGCTACACAAGAATATTTATTAAATAAATACATTTTAATCAACTGATTTTAGAAGAAACAAACAAAAAACTGAAACTAATTTACATTATAGCAAATTCAAAACCAAATAAAAAGTAAAACAAAAAAAAATTATAAGTAAAAAGGTTTTTTTTTTAAATAAAAAATATAATAAATGCTCAGGTGCCCTTACAAATTTATAAATTTAGACTCATATAATTCGCATATGAAACAGAAAGTCATTATAATTTCGCAAGCGAGGAGCACTAAATTGATAACGAAACTATAAAAAGAGTTCTGTAACACAATATGCTAAACGCTTATGCTTGATAAAAACTTACCCGTAGATGTCCGAGAAGGCAGCACCGCCTAGGCTGATGGGGGCGACGGGGATTCCGGTGCTGCCCAACAGGTTGGATTTCGCTACGAACATTTTGGAGAGTTAGTTAAAAGTGAAGTATTTCAAAGAGCAAAGATCTCAGCAAACAGCTAAGCGCGTCGCGACCGTTCTACTCAACGTCTCGCCGAAGTGTGCTATCAGCGCGCTTTGCGGCCTTTATATATAGACTCTGGGGCAGGGAAACAAAGAGACGCAATTTCAGGCGTTGCCGAGCTAGGTCCCTCCTCCGTGGTAAGAAAAACTCGCTAACCTGCCTTGAAGTACTTCTGCTTATATAACCGTTACATTGTCCAAACAACTTTGCCCGCTTTTCCTAAAAACGTAAGACATTCTTCTTGTCATCTCTAAATACTAAATTGCATACACATAGTTTTAGATGAGTTCCCTCCTATAAATTAATACTGCAATTTGCATCCAAAAACGACGCTTTTCGTGAAAACATTACATTATGTTTTTCTCTCATTTATTCATTAGTCTTTTTTTAATTTTTAACAATGTTGATATAAAAATAAAATACAAAACACTGTTAAAAATGTAAAAAAAATATTTTTATAATTATGTTCATTATTAAAATTGTCATTTGACTATGTAGTACGGGTAAGAACCTACTGATAAAAATGCTAGCCAAGCGTTCTCACAGGTAAACTGAGTGGTTACAAGTATTACTTATGCCGTCTTTGTAACATGAACTTCTAGCAGCAGAATAAATTGTGCAAGTTGAGGCAAGCATTCGAAGGTATACTGTTTCCTGGTGTGAAACATTTTAATAGGCTGTTTTTGTCATTCAATAGCTTCGATTTAAAGTTGCAGTTTATTCCAAAAAATATCCATGCATTAAAATCCGTTTAACAAATATTGTAGTGGGTATCATCATCATCATTATCAACCCATATTCGACTCAATGCTGAGCTCGAGTCTCCTCTCAGAATGAGAGGGGTTAGGCCAATAGTCTACCATGTTGACCCAATGCGGATTGATAGACTTCACACACGCAGGGAATTGTGAAAATTCTTTGTTATGCAGGTTTCCTCACGATGTTTTTCCTTCAACGTCGAGACACGGGATATTTAATTTCTTACAATGCACACAACTGAAAAGTAGTGGGTATATAACTCATATTTTAGAATCAATGTTAAATGTATCTGTTGTATTTATATAGTATAGTATCACTTGTTGTTATATCACTGTTTTATTATAAATCAAACTTCTTTGCTTAGTTATATGACTACTAACCGAACTTTCACCAAAAAACAACTACTTATAAAGTTTTGCATATAATTTTTCTTCCAAAAAACACTTTTTGGCGAACATTATTATTGAGAATTAAAAGAAATAAAAAATTACTATTAAATAATGAAATGTAGGTAATTTTCAATCACTTATGATTATTTTTTAATATTTAACAATGCCTATAAAATTGAAAGTATAAACATAACACTATTATAATTATTAAATTACTAAATATCCATTCTTCCCTTTGCGGGGTTTTAAAGTGCCTGAGAGGTTGCTCACAGTTCCTCACAGTTACAGTTCTCGCCGTCATATGGATTACTACTACTACTTCTGTATCGATCCGATCTTCTTTTCTTAAGGTGTTGGTTGAAACTTTTCGTTACAAAACCATCATTAATAACACAGTCACTTATTTTCATTTAATACATAGTGCAGTAGGATCATTCTGGGTGTTTTTCATAATATTAATAGGTACCTACTATATTAAAAGTTGAGCACAGACCATTGAATAATTTGTAGAAATTTAGAAGATTTCGGCATTCTCCTTAAATAACAAAAATATAAAAGGCTAACGTGCCGTCGGAGGACCTCCGTCAGGGGCGAAAGTGACGAATTAATAGACGAGGCCCTGTGAGGTATTGAGAGTACATAATTTGAGGACTGCATTCTGTTTACAGTTTTGAACTCAGAAAAGGATGCAGATTAAGATTCTGCATGTTGCCAGAATGAAAGTTTTGTCGGTCCATTCTTTTTTTATCCCTTTGGTGTCGATTCAAAATGGTTTGTATCAGTTTTATCTTTTGGTTTATTAAGAATATAAAATTTTCTATCATGAAGTTATCACACTAATAGCTAATGAAATTATACAATATATATAAGAATACAATAACATTAAAAACAAGCATTTTTTAATAATACTTATGATACAACTGAAACATAGTACATACTAAGAGTAAATATTTACTACGAAGAAGTTTAAATATACTTCATGTTGCGAAAATAAAAACAGAAGAGCGTTAAAAATACGGTTAACTATTTAATTAGTTTTCATGAAAAGTCCTTCATTTTCAAGTTTACAACGGTGTAGGGTTAATAGTTCCTCTAAAAAAAGTTCACATATTCAAGCAGCTTCCCGTTTAGGTTTATTTTTTACAGTCCCGCCTGTTTACTTACAATACTAATATCAAACGGCTCTTAATAGTATATACTTAATATACTATAGTATATACTTAATAGTATAAGGTATAGCCTCAGGCTGTATAAGAATAAGAATAAGAAATGTCTATTGAAAAATACTCAGTATAGAATTACAATTTTGGCTACTTGTACATAATATTTCCTGTCCCTTCCTTAAACTAGGTAAGCACATCTCTTCAGGGCCAGTGACTTCTCTCTCTCTCTCGGACCTAAGAGAAATCACTGGCCCTAAATACCATCTACCTAAGATTTAGGTAGATGGTCTTTATAAACTATAACATAAAAGATGTAAATTAACAACAAACATGCACTCGTTCGGCTTGTACTAATTATATCGTGTGTTCGTAGGTATATTGGTCGGAAAACCATATAGCAGCGAAATGTTTATTTATTTATGCATTTTGGTACTACGAGTAATACCTAATACATTGCTTGTCTTAATGTTAGGTAAAATTTAAATTAAATTAATATAATATTTTATTAAAACTAATATTTCGATCTCGAGCCGCCAGCACCCAGAAGATTGCAGGGAGCCGTCCCTCCAATCCGCTTGACATCTTCGGTCTATAGGGAGTCCGTAGTAGGGAGTCGACCAACACTGCGCTCTATGCGCGTCTATGTGTATCCCGGTGCGGGGTCACCATTCGAGCACCTTGGTACTCCAACGTCCATCGGCTCTTCGAACTATGTGGCCTGCCCATTGCCACTTCAGCTTTGATTACTTATGTGGAAATTAAAATAGGGACATTAACCATAATATTGACACTTTCATTGACATTTATATTTTCATTAATTAATTCGGGCCTTGTTTTATTTTTATTATTTTTAAATTGTAATTTGTTATTTGATTTGTAGATTAGTAGACTATATTTTTCTACCTATTTTTTATGAGACCTATGTATGAAATGTACAATATTCTGGCAAAATAAAGATAATTGATTGACTGATTGGTAAATAATGAATATAAGGAATAATAGGACGAAGGGGTATTGAGGTCTATTAAGTCTAGCCTAGGGAGTCTTTATTACCACAGGCGCATTTTTCAATTAACCATTTTTTAAATTTTCCTTTGAATGAAAAGTTTTTCATCTTTTACGATTTCTTTTTTTCGGATGTTTTTAGTAATAAAGGGTTATATAAAATAAGGGTTATTTTGTCATACTGTTTAAAGGCTGTTACTTGGTTTGATACTTGTATTTCCTCTTCTGCTATTTTTTTTCTTCAGTTTCTTCAGTTTTATGTAGGTTGGGATGTTTCTTGATGAGTAAGGCTGTTTCCATTATATAAAAGGTAATAAAATAAATATAAAAGGTATTAAAGGCAAAGTCAGTGTTTTTTTTTGTGTATAAAGTGTGACTTACAGCTATCAAATCGATTTCGTTTACTAGTGCATGTAAACATATATGATATTTGTGCATTTTCTGTATGATGAATGTTAACATACCTATGGCCTAGTCTATATAGAGTCTTCTAGTACAGAGGTAGTTTATATAATATATAATAAAAGAAGGCTCCAAACTCGCATGTATTTATATAATTTTCAACCGACGAAAGACAGAGAGAAGGTTAACAATTCGACGTGCATATTTTTTTTATTTATGAACATCTGTAACTTTTTAATGCGTAGTTCGATTTTAATATTTTTTTTAGAAACAGAAACAAACGATTTTTATTTTTTTTTATTTTACGTTATGCCGATATGTATTTACTTGCGGAACACTGAGCGATATTTTATACGATCAGCGAACACCGACGCGACTCTGTTCGCGTCAAATTCGATTTCTAACCAATTCCGCGGAAATCATGCATTTTTCCGGAATGAAATATAGTTTATGCTCTGCTCCTAAGTCCATTTTATTTCCATACCGCACCGTACTATATTTAATCTAAATCGGTTTAGTGGTTAAGCCATCAGTAGGTTGTAGGCACACCTACTTTCGCATATATACCTACCTAATACTAGTACAGTGAGAATTATGGGATTAAAATATACTCTATGTTACTCCTTGATAATATATCTTTCTATTGGTGTTGGAATTGGAATTTTTCAAATCGGCCCATCTTTTGAGTTTATTCGTTACATACAAAAATTTTAATCTTTCATCTTTATAATATTAGTGTAGATTAGTATGGATTGGATATATAGTAGAAGTATACTTATGTTGCCGATATGTGGTATTATTTCTCGAAGTGGGCGGTAGAGTAGCACACTGGGAGGCGTTGTAACGGCCTAGGGCCGGACGACTTACAACGCGTAAGCTTATGTAATTCTAACACTACCTGCTATCTCTTTCCGTTGATATATTCTATATAGCCATTCTATTTTCGGAATACTGTCGGCTTTGTCATGGTAAAGAGGCGTGTTCGAGTGATAAAGAAGTGACGTCAAGACAAAATATGTTTTTTTTTAATTTATCAATTATCTGAGTAGTTAAAAAACATTTAGTATTTTGTTCAATTATTTGAACTAGTTACCTCGACTGGTAACAGAAGGACTGGCTCATTTTTTGCGCAAAGGATCAGTCTGGGTGTCCAACGCGGAAATGCAGCCAGTAGGTACTTTCAACCATTCTACGTGGGCATGATTTGTATTATTAGAATAAGTTAGCATCTGTATCCTTATTATATTCTTTGTCAAATAAAAAAAAATCAGAGAACGGGTTCTGGTGTCTCGTCTTACTTTAAATATATATATGATGATGATGGTATATATAGTGATTAATTTCTACTGTTCTGACGTTCCTTTAGTATTGACTCAGAGACGCGATTGAGCTGCATTTTACCCATCTATGATGATTACAGTTTTTAAAAAACATACATACAGTCGAACGTAGAACCTCCTCCTTTTTGGAAGTCGGTAAAAAATGTATGTAAATTAGGAGTATGCTAGAATAGTAAAGCAATTTTGTAAAAGAAACAGGATATCTACTATCATTACTTTCGGAGCTACAGGGATTTAAAGGGTCATATTTGCAGCACTACCACGCATCCCTGAAAAACGCCCGTGCAAAATGGCACGAAATTCGTTGATCGTTAAGCCGGATTTATATTTGTCTGACGTGTCGTGTTGTGAGGCATTAGAACAGAAACGGTTTCATACCATTTGTATGCGACACATCACAAGCCATTACGATATGTCACAACACACAAGTGTAAACGTTACCATATAAAATGTATGATACCGATTCTATTCTGATCTGAGAGATTTCAATATACAGTAAAATTATTATTACTCAATACACAGTATTTTATTATTCAGGTAAAGTTTCAATCGAGTCTACCGTACCCCTTGACGAAATCTTATTACTACTCGAGATCTGCTGGACCAATCTTCATAGTTTTGGATTCGTTGGATTTGTCTCCACCAAGAATAACAGAATGCATCTTAAAAACAATGAAAACTCAACGAATAAATAATTATGAAAGATGGATAATTTTTCATAAATGTTACTTTATTTAGTACCTGTCGAACATTTGTTGTCGATTCTGTCAAATACTGTCTAAGTAAACATTTTATGCGTGTGTTCAGAAATAATGACAAATGATTAACTTTTACGCGTGCGTTCAGGGTAGGGTAGGTGTAGGGTAGGTATAGTGTAGGTGTAGGGTAGGCGTAGGGTGGGTGTAGTGTAGGTGTAGCGTTGGTGTAGGGTAGGTGTGGGGTAGGTGTAGGGGTAGGTGTAGGTAAGGAATAGGGTTGAGTAAGGGTAGATGTAGGGTAGGGGTAGGGAAGGCTAGGTTAGGATTAAGGTAGGAGTAGGGTAAGAGTAGGTTAAGAGTAGGTTAAGAGTAGGGTAAGGGTAGGGTAGAAGTAGGGTTAAGGTAGGGTAGGGGTAGGGTAGGGGTAGGATAGGTGTAGGGTAGGGGTAGGGTAGGGTAGGGGTAGGCCAGGGGTAGAATAGTATAAGGGTAGGGAATGCGTCTAAGCGAAGCTTGACCGGGTCCGCTAGTTATTAATATATATGGTGACTAGTAGACGCCGCTCGGTTTCACCCGCTTGGTTCCCGTTCCCGTAGGAATACGAGGATAAAATGTAGCCTATAGCCTTCGTCGATAAATGGGCTATCTAACACTGAAAGATTTTTTCATATCGGACCAATAGTTCCTGGGATTAGCGCGTTCTATCAATCAAACAAACAAACAAACAAACAAACTTTTCAGCTTTATAATATTAGTATAGATATATCTTTTTACGCGCTTTATATTCGTTTCACTTGTAACAGTATGCAAGAAAATCTTGGAATCTTAATTTGACCATTACTTCCCGGTCTTCGATTAGGATGAAATTTTGCATACGCTCTGAGTTCTGATGACAATACGTGACTAGCTAAAAAATTACAAATTCAATATGGTGGCCTCCCCAAGATGGCGGACTAGCTGTTTAAAATCCACCCCCATGATATGGATATCAAATGAATGGGTTTGCTGGCAGAAATACGAAAAAAATTATCACGTAACTTAAAGCCAATATTTGTAATTTTTAATGCCTGCTAAAAGCGTGTTTTTTTTAGTTTTTCAAACTATTCAAAAGTTATTTAGTTGCAATCATACTCGTAATTTATGTCATCTTAATCGTATCAAAACATAAATGTGAAAATGTACAATTCAATATCACAAATGTGTGTCGTTATCGATTTTGCCAACAAAATAAATGATATCTAAGAAGGTGCCAAAGTCTATAGATTGTAGAACTTACAATACATTAAAGCTCAAGATTTGACTTATTAATATTTTTTGCATAAAAGTCTCTTTTTTAATAATTTATGTCATTTTCCATTTTTTTTTGTTATATGCACGTACTGTTTTAAGTATTTTATTTGCTGGTAAAAACTAGCCAATTCAAATCTTGTTCTTTCATGTATTTTTAATTCTATAATATAGAATTTGGCACCCACTCATAAATAACCCCAAGACTGTGATGGACTTGCCAATGCACAACTTTAAGCAATGTGTTAAAAAACATTTACTTAGTCAAGGTTACTACACTATTGATGAGTTCCTTAACGACAAAGGTGCTTGGAGGCCATTGGATCAGCTTCCACCTTCACACAGGAAATAAAACTATAAGAAATTGTAATTTAATTGTTATCAAATGTAAATTGTAATACTGTATGACTTTTTCAAAAGAGCAACTGTTGAGTTTCTTGCCGGTATCTTCTCAGCAGAACCTGCCTTCCGAACCGGTGGTAGAATCTTTACAAATAGTCAACTGACGTGTCAAAAGTGCTTGTAAACTGAGCCTACTTGAAATAAATGAATTTTGAATTTTTTGAATTCTCATTTCTTTTGTTGGAAAAATCGATAACGACTCATATTAGATATATTAAATTTTCACATAATTTTGTTTTGATTGGAAATCATTCGTTTTTCTGAAGATTACTATTTAATTATTTATTTTTTAAAAGAAGATGTCACATGATTTCATCATATGGACCGCACTGGACCAGCGTGGTGGACTATTAGCCTTTAACGCCTCTCATTCTGAAAGGAGACTCGTGCTCAACTCGAATATGGGTAGTTAATGATGAAGAGCATTGCTTAAAAACCCAAAATAAGTGAATTAAACGGGACGTTAATATGGGTGCCCGCTAATAATTTTACAAATTACAGTCTCATTTTGTAGTTGATAGGTTTCCTGATTCGATAATGATGTTTGATACATTTTTTAAGTGGGAGGGTGCGTGCAACGGATTTATTTTGCGTTTCAACATTTACGATCAAATAAATACGAGACTAATGAGCTACTTATCAAAAATCTGCCTGTGCCATTTGGAAATCTTATACGGCTTGGCATTGAAAGGGAGAGGATGGTTATTTCTCTTATTACTTTTTGTGAAAATCGTGGAAAATCATCAAAAGAACTCTTGGATCTCGAAAAAGAAAATAAGCTACTTTTTTTTTTCAATAAAATGAAACTAGAAGGTGATATAATAGGTCGTGAAAGTATCTATGGCTAGTTTTAAATTGATACGAGTAGCATTATAATAAAAATCACTAGGTACCACTTGGTATAAAATAGTGTAGTCAAGGTCAATTTGTTAGGTGTTAGATAATCACAGAAACGAAAAACGATATTGTAGTGAATTATTATTTGAATTATATACCGAGACACACAACTGTTCAACTAATTAAAGCGTATTGTTCATCACAGCGTAATGTCTTACGGTATTTTGTTGTGGGGCAAGGCTGCTGATATACATTCTGTATTTGTACTTCAAAAAAGAGCAATTTGAGCAATATATGAATTAAAATCACGCGAGTCCCTTCGTCAAAAGTTTAAAGAAATATGTATACTACCAGTAGCCTGTCAATATATATATATATATATATATAACTGTATAGTCTATGTAAAACAAAATATTAACTTGTACAAACGAAAACTAGATTTAAACCCACGTCTTACTAGATACGGGCATAAGATAGTTATTTCTGCATATCGTCTCTAAAGAGTAAAAAAAACTTTTGTAGGTTTGGGTGTACTCTTCTATAACAAGATCCCCAAGACTGTGATGGACCTGCCAATGCATAACTTTAAGCAATGTGTTAAAAAACATTTACTTAGTCGAGGTTACTTTACCATTGATGAGTTCCTTAATGATAGAGGTGCTTGGAGGCCATTGGATCAGCTTCCACCTTCACACAGGAAGTAAAACTATAAGATATTGTAATGTTATCAATAATTGTAATTTAAAAAAAAAGAGCAACTGTTGTGTTTCTTGCCGGTTCTTCTCAGCAGAACCTGCCTTTCGAACCGGCGGTAGAATATTTACAAATAGTCAACTGACGTTTCAAAAGTGCTTGTAAACTGAACCTGCTTGAAATAAATGAATTTGGAATTTTGATCTTCAGCCTAAAATCATCAGTACCAGATATTTTATGTTAACAATGCACTACATATAATATACTGAGCTGTGTTTGCTTCCTCTTTGGTGTACCGCTATCTATAACTATAACGCTATAAAGTGGGCATAGCCCACTGCCACATTGGTGCTATGATAGCTATTATCCCGTATACAATGTCAATGTAGCTATTGGCATTGTAACTTTTATAACTTTAATGATGCAATCTAAGATGGAAGCGGACTAACTTGTTAGTAGGAGGATGAAAATCCACACTCCTTTCGGTTTCTATACATCACATCGTACCGCAAAGCTAAATCTCTTGGCGGGACGTCTTGCCGGTAGGGTGGTAAATAGCCACGGTGGAAACCTCCACCAGCCAGACCTGGAATAACCCACCGAACCCCTAGGACCTCCGTCTTGTAAATCCACCGCGCATACCACTGCGCTACGGAGGCCGTCAAAATGTAATAAACGCGAAAGTTTGTTTGTCACGCTTTCGCGGCTAAACCACTAGACTAAATTTAAAAATTTTTTAATTGAAAAACTAAACTAATGAAAAGCTTTTCAGCTGTTTGAAATGATACATTAAAATGAAAAATTTCAAGGTTTGTATCGTGCCGTGTTGCAGACGTGAGTTATAGCCGTGTCTCATAATAAATTGAAATAAAAAGCTTCATTATCAGCGAGTGATATTTCATCAAGCATTTTATTCCCGTATTCCCACGGAAATGGGTATTGAGCTGATGCAACGACTGCGACCGCGAGAACTAAATAAGAATGAATAAATGCATATTTTCTTCTTTAAATGTAACGTTGATGCTTATTTAACTTTTATATAACAAAGGCAAACAACATCAAACTAACACAATAGAGACAGTATCGATCAGGTGCCATAGAAAGTTTCCGATAGGATTTTTCCCGAAGGTAGCAATGCAACGGAAGAGCTGAAAAAAATATTTATTGTAACAGGTATAGGGGACGAGAAACTTCCGGGAAATTGCAGTGAAGTGTAAATTAAGTTGTTAATACCTTAACAATAGCTAAGCGTGTGCACGAGGACCTGTCCCCCACCTTTCAACCCCCTCCTTTCAACCCCCCACCCACGCACGCCACCCCGCTTAGCTTGCACGAGTATCTTTTTTATGCTACAATTTATTTTCACTTCAAAATAAATCTATTAGGGAAAAAATATTTTGCACCCGTTGACGTAATAGCCCAGAGGATAATTATGAACTCTCTCTTTAAGAAATTAAATATCACGTGTCTCAAACGGTGAAGGAAAACATCGTGAGGAAACCTGCTTACCTGAGAATTTTCTTAATTCTCTAGGTGTGCGAATATTTTTTCCGGGCGAAAACTCGTTTATGTATTTCAAAAAATAAAAAATTTATTTATTGTATATTAAAATAGTCCTTTTCGATGTTTAACAGCATGCCTAAGTCGTGAATATTCTCAAAGAAGGTTTAGATACATAATAAAAGGTTTTGAGTAAATTGATTGTATGATGATAATTGTTGAACGTGTTGGTATAACTCAACCCTTTTAGAACAATTATTGTTCCTATAGGTTTCCGTGATAGCCCAGTTCGAATCTGATCCGGGGTATGCACCTCCAACTTTTCAGTTGTGTGTATTTTAAGAAATTAAATATCACGTGTCTCTGACAGTGAAGGAAAACATCGTGAGGAAACCTGCATACCAGAGAATTATCTTAATTCTCTGCGTGTGTGTAGTCTGCCAATCCGCATTGGGCCAGCGTGATGAACTATTGGCCTAACCCCTCTCATTCAAATCAAATCAAATCAAAAATCATTTATTTAAAGTAGGCTCAGTTTACAGGCACTTTTGACACGTCAGTTGAATATTTGTAAAGATTCTACCACCGGTTCGGAAGGCAGATTCTGCTGAGAAGAAACCGGCAAGAAACTCAACAGTTGCTCTTTTTAAAAAATCATACAACATTGTAATTTACAATTGATGACAACATTATAATTTCTTATAGTTTTACTTCCTGTGTGAAGGTGGAAGCTGATCCAACGGCCTCCAAGCATCTTTATCATTAAGGAACTCATCAATGTTGTAGTAACCTCGACTAAGCAAATGTTTTTAGCACATTGCTTAAAGCTATGCATTGGCAGGTCCATCACAGTCTTGGGGATCTTATTATAGAAGATACGCCCAAACCTACAAAAGATTTTTTTTATTCTTTGAAGACGATATGCAGAAATAACTAACTTATGCCCGTGTCTAGTAAGACGTGAGTTTAAATCTCCTTTTCGTTTGTACAAATTAATATTTTGTCTTACATAAACTATACTGCTATTATTTTGAGAGGAGACTCGAGCTCAGCAGTGAGCCGAATATGAGTTGATAACGACGATAGGTGTAAGTTGAGTCACGAAGTCGCGCGCGTTTGCAAATAAACACTCCAACTCGACGTCAACCCCTAAATAAAAATAGAATCACTCGAGTCCTTACTTGTTCGGAAATTCTGTTAAATATAAATTTGTGTTGACCTTTAAGAAAGTATTACTGTATCGCCCACTGTAGAACAGTGGGCGATACAGTGATCGATACGGACGCCGGCTCCAATATGATAACGTAATATTTCCTCTCATATTTTTTTGAAAGAACTTCCAAAGATTTTGCAAAGATGTAAAATGCTCTCCCAGCTTCCGTTCTCCCCACCACAATATTGGATAGGCATCTTTTAGGCAAGCACTTTCCATCATAGGCTGCACCATAGCTTACCATAAGGCGTGATTGCTTGCTTATGCAATATAAAAAAAAAATCCTGTATGGGGCATACAATATTAAAATTAGATAGGACGACCTCTGTGGTGCAGTGCTATGCGTAGTGAATTTACAAGGTCCTGTGCTCGATTCCCTGCTAGGTTTTTTTAATTGATCTGGCTGGTAGGACGCTTCGGCCATGGCTAGTTACCAAGCTACGTACCGCCAAACGATTTAGCGTTCCGGTACGGTGTCGTGTAAAAAATGAAACAAGGGATTCTCATTCTACTTCTAACAAGTTAGCCCGCTACCATCTTAGATTGCATCATCACTTACCATCAGGTGAGATTGTAGTCAAGGGCTAACTTGTGAAGAATTACAAAAAATATATAGGAGAGAGGATATGGAGCTAAGACCCATCATACCGCTCCAATGCGGGTTGGCAGGTTGGGTATGTTTATGATAGTGTCGGGGCGACGGCTTAACGTGTTTTGCAAAGTACGGGATTACACTCCCTTGCCTCGTAAAACCAACCAAACCACCAAATTTTCTTAGAAAAAAGAAAACTCAGTGTACTTTTACAGTATACTTTTTCTTTTGATCCCATAATCCTGACAAAATGAAGATTTTTTTATAATTGACAGAAATACGATCTACAATTGACAGAAATATCGCTGAATATACGAAAATATATATATAACTATATACATATTATTACATACTAGCGGACGCCGTGATAGCCCAGTGGATATGACCTCTGCCTCATTTGCATTTTTCATTTAGGAGTTTTAACATTATGTCTGGTCAAAAAAAGACGGACAGATAGACAGATAGACAAAAATGAAAATATTATAAATTTTGGCTTCAGTATCGATTACATAATCAACAATTTTTCATAATAAGTATATTTATAGATAATTAATCAGAACATTTTTCTTGTAAAAGTCTCATTAACTCCACGTTTAAAAGGCTGAACTGAAATTTGAGAGGTTTAATCTCGGGATTATTTTCATTGCCTTTCGTTTAGTCGGAGGGCGTAGATGGATTAATTTATTTTTAGAAACAGTATAATAAGATGAAATTTTATAAAAGGAGACCGTCCATTTTAAGGCCCATTACGTAACAGAAAAAAAAACACGACAAACAGTCCTTTATTTTAAAATAAATCTAATCACCAAAAATAATTAAAATTCCAGGTGTTCATAATTTTTGAAAAATTCGTTTTTTGTTGAAACCGCGCATTATACAATGTATGCCCTGCCATATATTCATTCATCATCATCACCTTACCCTTATCCCACTTAAGTGGGGTCGGAAAAATATGTCAATCTTTTCCATTCGACTCTATTACTCGTCAACTCATCATCCACTCCTTTTACACACATGTCCTCTTTCACACAATCCAACCATCTCTTCTTTGGCCTTCCTCTCCTCTTATTTCCGTCCACTTCCACATATATTCATTATGAAACCGTAAATCAAAGTGAAATTTAAAACTGATAATATCATTATAAATTACATGAACATTGTAACGGTTTATTCATCAAATATGTGCTTAGGAATGTAAGAAAAATGGTCTGTCTTCTTATTCGTAAAGAGCGCCTACCCTTATCAATTGGCGGGATGAAGACGTCACAAGTGTTCCAATGGTTTATAAATAAATGGCTACAAAATACCGCGTTGACGTCACGACTAAGGCCGACTTTAGCCGTGCGTAAATAGAAAAAGTAAATATATATTTTATATACTCGATTTCAAAACTCCTGGAAAGCTTTCCACGAAGAATACCAATTGATTGGACTATATAGCACAGGAGATGAGTTACAAATTATGTGGGATTGATGTTTGTTTTTTGGATTGGATTGGGTGTGTTGGATTTGTTTCAAATATGTTTTGATTTTTTCATTTGTACCTATGGTTTATCTGTTGTACAAACGGGAGCGGACCTAAATAATTATAGACGTATAAAAGCCTAGTGAAATCAACCCCAGATCTACTTTTAACTTTTAATTTTTTTTTCTAAGGTCATCATCGTCGTCGTCGTCGTTATCAACCCATATACGGCTCACTGCTGAGCTCGAGTCTCCTCTCAGAATGAGAGGGGTTAGGCCAATAGTCCACCACGCTGGCCCAATGCGGATTGGCAGACTTCACACACGCAGAGAATTAAGAAATTCTCTGGTGTGCAGGTTTCCTCACGATGGTTTCCTTCACCGATTGAGACACGTGATATTTAATTTCTTTAAATGCACACAACTGAAAAGTTGGAGGTGCATGCCCCGGACCGGATTCGAACCCACACCTTCCGGAATCGGAGGCAGAGGTCATATCCACTGGGCTATCACGGCTAGGTCATCATCATCATCAACTAAAACAACCCATATTCGGCTCACTGTTGCACATGAGTCTCCACTCAGAAGGAGAAGGGTTAGGCCTTAGGCCACCACGCTGGCCAAATGCGGATTGGCAGACTTCACACACGCAGAGAATTAAGAATATTCTCAGGTATGCCGGTTTTCTCATATTTTTAAAAATGCACATAACTGTAAAGTTGAAGGTGTATGCACCAGAGCGGAATCGAACCTACATCGGTGGGTCGAAGGCAGAGGTCATATCCACTGGGCTCTCGCGACTCTCAAGGCTTATATATGAGCTGCTACCTGCTTATCTGATGACCGTGTGTATTTAGCCTTAATTCGACATTAACTGAGTTTCATGTTTTATTTATCAAAAGCGTCGATGTTCATTAGTGACGTCTAGACGAGGTATTGTTTCCACCCATCGGCGTAATCTGATGCGATATACGAGGACGACATTAAGTCATTATTGTGTTTCTTGTGTGAACGAGAAAACTTTCCAAGTAACACGAGTATTTACTTTTTTGATGAGATATTAACTTATTGTTGGGATGTACACGATACGTGTAAGTTATATGAATGTTGAGGTATTGGCTGTCGTAAATCATAATAGATATTGTAATTGGCGAGCGAATGTTTTATACGCAGAGAAAGAAGCCTCAAGCCATGGGGGTAGGTAATTCAATATTCCCATATATTTCGTAAAGATTGTTCAATATGTCTAATTAACGGTATAAAGGAATGTTCACATTTATTTATGTATTTTTATGCTTATCTCGCTGAGCGTACCGTAGGTGCGATATAAGTCGTTGGATATGGCGTATAGAGTCTACGTCCGCGGTGCACTAGCATAATGGCGTGCACAGGGTGCATTTTTTTTACATGTTTTTTTTTTATTCTTTACAAGTTTGCCCTTGACTGCAATCTCACCTGATGGTGAGTGATGATGCAATCTAAGATGGAAGCGGGCTAACTTGTTAGGAGGATGAAAATCCACACCCTTTCGGTTTCTACACGACAACGTACCGGAACGCTAAATTTCTTGGTGTTACGTCTTTGTCGGTAGGATGGTGACTAGCTACGGCTGAAACCTCCCACCAGCCAGACCTGGACCAATGAAGAAAACCTCAATCGGCCCAGCCGGGGATCGAACCCAGGACCTCCGTCTTGTAAATCCACCGCGCTTACCGCTGCGCCACGGAGGCCGTCAAATGCCGTCCACTAGGCTATCACGTCTCTATTTACTACTACTTTAACGTATACGTACAGATTAAACAAAATAGAAAATGTCGTTTTCAATATAGGTTCGTAAGCAAAGCAAATTTGCTTTTTGTAGAAAATTAAAAAAATATTTAATGGATCGACAAAAGGAATTTGAGGATTGTGCGGTGGAAATATCAATTTTATAGAGGAAAACACGATAATTAGGTGGATACTACTTTGAAATTTTGATACAATAGTTATTAATTTAGTTCTTTATCTTAATTGTACAAGTAATATGATTTTCTATTTATTATAGGTACATATATATTTTATACATTAAGTAATAAATACACTTCACATTATAAATTTATATATAAATCACACTATATATCTTTACATCTGTAGTTTAATTTATACTTAATTATTATTTTTAAACATATTTGCTGCTTCCAATTGAATTT